>NW_018408313.1:520532-623397 GCF_002113885.1 Mizuhopecten yessoensis
TTACACTTCTCTAACGTTAAGAAGTGTTCTGTGATGCGTACACGTCAGCGTTACACTTCTCTAACGTTAAGAAGTGTTCTGTGATGCGTACACATCAGCGTTACACTTCTCTATCGTTAAGAAGTGTTCTGTGATGCGTACACGTCAGTGTTAACACTTCTCTATCGTTAAGAAGTGTTCTGTGATGCGTACACGTCAGTGTTAACACTTCTCTATCGTTAAGAAGTGTTCTGTGATGCGTACACGTCAGTGTTAACACTTCTCTATCGTTAAGAAGTGTTCTGTGATGCGTACACGTCAGTGTTAACACTTCTCTATCGTTAAGAAGTGTTCTGTGATGCGTACACGTCAGTGTTAACACTTCTCTATCGTTAAGAAGTGTTCTGTGATGCGTACACGTCAGTGTTAACACTTCTCTATCGTTAAGAAGTGTTCTGTGATGCGTACACGTCAGTGTTAACACTTCTCTATCGTTAAGAAGTGTTCTGTGATGCGTACACGTCAGTGTTAACACTTCTCTATCGTTAAGAAGTGTTCTGTGATGCGTACACGTCAGTGTTAACACTTCTCTATCGTTAAGCATGGCGATAGACACAGACATTGAATCATTGTCACTAGAGTGCAAAAGTAAGATACACAGGTGTAACTGGTATATTGATGTCTTTATTCAGTATAGTGCCGTCAATGTTAAGGTACTTTATGGCAGGTAAACTAATATATATCTCATACACAATATACTTATACTTAAGGAGATTTTTCATAAGTTAATGGAGCTATCTCTATTAGTGTATGATATTTTCTATATCTCATATATTTCGTCTTTGTGTTTTGCATAGTTATCTTCCCTTGTGAGCAAGTATTGATTGTTACGTCATTGGTTTTGTGAGAAAATTACGTCGTTTTCTCAAAAATTAATGACGTAACAATCAATACCTGCTCACAAGAGCAGATAACTATGCAATCGAAAAGACGGAATACCTATTTATATGAGATATGATTATAATACTTATATACATTTTAAATTAATCTAAATGTATTACATGTTGTTACATTACATAAAATGTTAGAATTTTCTGTATTTTACTGCAGACCTGAGAAAAAAGTGAATAGTATAAAAGCGTTATCATCCAACGATTCATGCATTTATCAAACTAGTTTTAATGTACATGTAGCGATTTTTTTTTCTTTTCACTGTATGAGAGGCAATATTAAACAAAGTACTGTAGGAGTTACAAGAAATGCTCTCATGTCAAGAATATAAGGTTTATCTCTCGTTTGTTTGGTTGTCCTGCCTCTCTGTTGATATACTGTTGTATCGAAAGTTACTTCAAATATTCCATTAGTCTACAGACGCATACATTTGATTGTATTGTGTCCACCGTTCTTACGCTTTAGCATATTATATTCTTGTGTTTTAACGTCGTGGCCTATTTTGTAGTAGTTTGCTGACGGTGAAGTGGTGTTTGTTGGTGTGTAATGACGCTGTGGTTCATTTTGTCCGTGTGTGTTGACGCTGTAGCATAAGTTATCTTTGTACGTTGACACTGTAGCATATTTTGTCTTTGTACGTTGACACTGTAGCATATGTTGTCTTTGTAGGTTGACACTAGCATATTTTGTCTTTGTAGGTTGACACTAGCATATTTTGTCTTTGTATGTTGACACTAGCATATTTTGTCTTTGTATGTTGACACTGTAGCATATTTTTTCTTTGAATGTTGACACTAGCATATTTTGTCTTTGTATGTTGACACTAGCATATTTTGTCTTTGTATGTTGACACTAGCATATTTTGTCTTTGTATGTTGACACTGTAGCATATTTTGTCATTGAATATTGACACTAGCATATTTTGTCTTTGTATGTTGACACTGTAGCATATTTTGGCTTTGTACGTTGACACTGTAGCATATGTTGTCTTGGTATGTTGACACTAGCATATTTTGTCTTTGTATGTTGACACTGTAGCATATTTTGTCTTTGAATGTTGACACTAGCATATTTTGTCTTTGTATGTTGACACTACGATATTTTGTCTTTGTATGTTGACACTAGCATACTTTGTCTTTGTATGTTGACACTGTAGCATATTTTGTCTTTGTACGTTGACACTGTAGCATATGTGGTCTTTGTATGTTGACACTAGCATATTTTGTCTTTGTTGTTGACACTAGCATATTTTGTCTTTGTATGTTGACACTAGCATATTTTGTCTTTGTATGTTGACACTAGCATATTTTGTCTCTGTATGTTGACACTAGTATACTTTGTCTTTGTATGTTGACACTAGCATATTTTGTGTTTGTTTGTTGACACTGTAGCATATTTTGTGTTTGTATGTTGACACTGTAGCATATTTTGTGTTTGTATGTTGGCATTGTAGCATATTTTGTCTTTGTATGTTGACACTGTAGCACATTTTGTCTTTGTACGTTGACACTGTAGCATATGTTGTCGTTGTATGTTGCCACTAGCATATTTTGTCTTTGTATGTTGACACTGTAGCATATTTTGTCTTTGTATGTTGACACTGTAGCATATTTTGTCTTTTTATGTTGACACTGTAGCATATTTTGTCTTTGAACGTTAACACTAGCATATTTTGTCTTTGTACGTTGACACTGTAGCATATTTGGTCTTTGTACGTTGACACTAGAATATGTTGTCTTTGTACGTTGACACTGTAGCATATTTTGTCTTTGTATGTTGACACTGAAGCATATTTTGTCTTTGTATGTTGACACTGTAGCATATTTTGTCTTTGTATGTTGACACTGTAGCATATTTTGTCTTGATAAATTGACGATATAGCATATTTTGTCATTGTATTTGACGTTGCGGTATATTTTGTCTTCGGTGTTTCTGGGGTGCTGCAAACCGGACAATTTTCGCCCTTCGACGGTTCAATCCATTTTCGCCCTTTATTAAAAGCACCGTTTACATTTTATAACTAAAGATATTTTATTGTTTACAATTGTTCGCTGTGATGAGAATATCGGTCCCGTTACGGGTGTCGAAAATGGAAAAAAATATACTGCAGCAAAACTTATACAGTATATGTTTTCTAGTTTAATTCCATTACCTGCTCGATCAAGCTTTCCATTATCACATTGAAGGAAACATGAAAATACACGATGGATTTGAAACTTTCTAGCCCGAAGATATTTAAGCAATTTTAAGGATTGATTTTCGATGGACAACAATTGCTGAACTGTGATCAGCTTGTACGTGGCCGATCGTAAATAACAATCTGGAATCCGTCTGCAAAGGAAATGCAACCCGGTTACCTTATACACTAGGTACATATGTATGTGCGCCAATCAACAGTTAAATACTTGTTGAGATGTCCTGCTGAATTCATTCTAAGAATCAAATAAGTGCTTTGGATTGTGCTAAAATGGATTTATTAACAAGTCCTACGTCGTGTTTTGCGCTATTTTTTGTTGAATTTGATTCCTTCTACTTTAATGTGAAATCCAGACACCCGGATGTTGTCCTGAAAGGTTTTCAGTGCTCGTACAGATCTTGGTCACATCCTTGCAAAGTTTCCGTGTCCGCCGCTACTGATGTAAGTACAGTTTATAATGACGTTGTATGTACTATAATATAAAAAAGGGGTTGATGCATATGATTATTTTCCGGTCCACATCTCTTGATGACGTAATGCTTGTCCATGCATGACATCTGCTTCTCGTGCTTCTGTGTATGCGACGATAATATAACGAGATGTGTGTAGCCACCGAGAGTTGCTGATAGCTACGGAAATAACTGGGTTTTCACGCCAAGTCGATATAATGAGAAAAATCATACGTAGCGAAGAAACCCAATATCTTCCATAACAACGAACCAACGTACTTCTTTATTTCTAGAAGAATTCCCAGGAACAACGATTGACTATGCATCCTCTGTAGAACTTTAAATGTGTCACAAATATGTACGTATGGTTTAATTGATCATGACACTCTTCAACAAAGATCTGTCCTTTCTATATCGTTACCTTGTATTCAATATAAACTGAAAGCTGTTTTTTTTTTACATTTTCATTTACTTTGCACATAAAAAACCTTTTTGAAGTTTCGTTTAAGTCAAAAAAATACTTCCAAATAAATCAATTAAAAATTATATTTATTATGTTTTACCACCTGCTATTTACATTGAATTTTTAACCGACGCAAATAGCGCAACGACGTCATATCTATTAATACAAATCTGGAGTGATATTTTTGAATTTTGAATGTCTTGATTCCTTGTATGGTGATGTCTTTGTAGCAATATTACTATTATTTCAGACCCAAACAAATTTCATTTCGCAATATACCTTAGATAAATAGTTCATTTTATTTAGGAGTTTCAGCCCTATTTCCAACTTATAAATGCCAAAATTTTGTGTTCGTTACAGACTTTAATAGTTTTTGTTTATTGTGAGCTTTAATCTGTTGTTTGTTCTAATGCCTCATTGCCTTATACCTTAATACAATTCATGGTTGCCAATTATTCTTGCTTGCTTGAGCTATTACTGGCTATTGCTCATGTTCGTGAACTATCACTAATTGCTTCTCTCTCTGGTGACATAGTGATTAAGACAGTACGTCAATGTTGTTGCAGCTCATCACGATCGTCCTTCGTCGAATAATAAATGTATTCTATACGTACGATCTCAGATATCTTTAAATATCTTCTTTAAGACTGGATACTTCAAAGTAGAACACCTAAGCTACGAAGTGAATAGGTAAACGGGAAACATCTCCGGATATAACGTATGTTATTTCATTAGATGGTCTGCTTCGAAAATTCAATATTTTAACGACTCCGGCCTACTTATCGGCTAGTAGGGGGTGACGTGTGATGTAACATTTGACCGACTCCAGCCTATTTATCGGCTAGTAGGGGGTGACGTGTGATGTAACATTTGACCGACTCCGGCCTATTTATCGGCTAGTAGGGGGTGACGTGTGATGTAACATTTGACCGACTCCAGCCTATTTATCGGCTAGTAGGGGGTGACGTGTGATGTAACATTTGACCGACTCCAGCCTATTTATCGGCTAGTAGGGGGTGACGTGTGATGTAACATTTGACCGACTCCAGCCTATTTATCGGCTAGTAGGGGGTGACGTGTGATGTAACATTTGACCGACTCCAGCCTATTTATCGGCTAGTAGGGGGTGACGTGTGATGTAACATTTGACCGACTCCAGCCTATTTATCGGCTAGTAGGGGGTGACGTGTGATGTAACATTTGACCGACTCCAGCCTATTTATCGGCTAGTAGGGGGTGACGTGTGATGTAACATTTGACCGACTCCGGCCTATTTATCGGCTAGTAGGGGGTGACGTGTGATGTAACATTTGACCGACTCCAGCCTATTTATCGGCTAGTAGGGGGTGACGTGTGATGTAACATTTGACCGACTCCAGCCTATTTATCGGCTAGTAGGGGGTGACGTGTGATGTAACATTTGACCGACTCCAGCCTATTTATCGGCTAGTAGGGGGTGACGTGTGATGTAACATTTGACCGACTCCAGCCTATTTATCGGCTAGTAGGGGGTGACGTGTGATGTAACATTTGACCGACTCCAGCCTATTTATCGGCTAGTAGGGGGTGACGTGTGATGTAACATTTGACCGACTCCAGCCTATTTATCGGCTAGTAGGGGGTGACGTGTGATGTAACATTTGACCGACTCCAGCCTATTTATCGGCTAGTAGGGGGTGACGTGTGATGTAACATTTGACCGACTCCAGCCTATTTATCGGCTAGTAGGGGGTGACGTGTGATGTAACATTTGACCGACTCCAGCCTATTTATCGGCTAGTAGGGGGTGACGTGTGATGTAACATTTGACCGACTCCAGCCTATTTATCGGCTAGTAGGGGGTGACGTGTGATGTAACATTTGACCGACTCCAGCCTATTTATCGGCTAGTAGGGGGTGACGTGTGATGTAACATTTGACCGACTCCAGCCTATTTATCGGCTAGTAGGGGGTGACGTGTGATGTAACATTTGACCGACTCCAGCCTATTTATCGGCTAGTAGGGGGTGACGTGTGATGTAACATTTGACCGACTCCAGCCTATTTATCGGCTAGTAGGGGGTGACGTGTGATGTAACATTTGACCGACTCCAGCCTATTTATCGGCTAGTAGGGGGTGACGTGTGATGTAACATTTGACCGACTCCAGCCTATTTATCGGCTAGTAGGGGGTGACGTGTGATGTAACATTTGACCGACTCCAGCCTATTTATCGGCTAGTAGGGGGTGACGTGTGATGTAACATTTGACCGACTCCAGCCTATTTATCGGCTAGTAGGGGGTGACGTGTGATGTAACATTTGACCGACTTCAGCCTATTTATCGGCTAGTAGGGGGTGACGTGTGATGTAACATTGGACCGACTCCGGCCTAATTATCGGCTAGTAGGGGGTGACGTCTGATGTAACATTGGACCGACTCCGGCCTAATTATCGGCTAGTAGGGGGCGACGTGTGATGTAACATTTGACCGACTCCAGCCTATTTATCGGCTAGTAGGGGGTGACGTGTGATGTAACATCTGACCGACTTCAGCCTATTTATCGGCTAGTAGGGGGTGATGTGTGATGTAACGAATGTCACAATACTGTACAAATAACCCTGTGTCGCCTAACCACCATTTATTATGTGACCAAAATATTTTAAAAGTTTTACCCAAAATTCAGCTGCACTGTTCAGTAAGCAAATATCTGAATTATTGATAAGAAGTCCGTTAATTTTATATTTTTATTGTTTCTGATTTCTAAGGGTTTACATTATTTGACAAAGACGGAATACACAAATAATCTTGGGGTTTGTGTAAAACTCGTCAAATTTGCACAGCAAA
Source organism: Mizuhopecten yessoensis (assembly GCF_002113885.1). NCBI lineage: Eukaryota > Metazoa > Mollusca > Bivalvia > Pectinida > Pectinidae > Mizuhopecten > Mizuhopecten yessoensis. The sequence goes on from NW_018408313.1 coordinate 527,398, forward strand.
CATACGGAATATGAAAGTCTCAATATTTTTTCAGTTAAATTAGGACAAGGCAGTATCGAGAAACCACAGTTTTCATTTGACAGATCCAACTGTTATCTTTAGTAAGGTAATGCAATACAACGTGTTGTACGCATTGGGTTTCTTTTACAATTTGCTGTCTGTTGTCCTTATCACAAACTTACTGATATACGTCTGGACTTTAATTTTGTTTCGTTTCTGTACGCATCGTTCCACGCTTATACCTGTTACTATAATGTTTTACTAAACGACCCATAGGTTTTGATATATCGGTAAAACAAGCAACGCCCCATAATCTTGGTATTTCAAGATGGTATTCCTGTGATTTAATAAAAAAAAACACACTGTGTTCTCAAATCCGCTTCATCAAAATGTTTTCCCTTACAAATCTCGTACACAGGATTGTCTCGTGCAGCGTGTGATGATTCGGGGATATTGTTTGGCTTCAAAAAGTTGGACATAACGGTATGGCTTCCTTAACGATATTATACGCACATAATATTCACGAAAAACAAGAATGATTTATTCTGTAATGCATGTAACAGCCAAATACCAGACTGGTCAATAGAAGGAAAACAAAACGCGAACTAGAAAGGTTGACGCTCTTTTGCAATCCAAAATGTACATCGATTCTGGATCAAAATCTATGCCTATAAACAGTGCGTTGTACGTGTATGGTTTCCTCTATAAACGAGAAGTAAATTAAGTTCGCGAACTAAAATACCAGACTTTGCTCCTAAAGCACAAATAAAGCTCTGACGTATTGACATTTATCACAATTACGTAATAAAAAGAAGACCATAACGCCACATGCAAGTAAAAAATAAGTTGCCTTTGGAAAAAATCCCTCGTTCATTTAATATAAGTTACGTAGCCATGGAACAATGTTATTTGTAGTGTAAATCAGATGTTATTTAATTATTCGTATTTGTATTTTTACACTTTTGGTCTGTCATGGCGAGAATATTAACCACATTACTCTAACATGTTGAACACATGTAGCGACTTATATAATATATATACGGCTAGAAAACAGTCTTATGTAAGAATTGGTTATGACATTCCAAGATCCGATGAATATGTCCTATTGATATAGGCAATCACTGTCTTTCATTTAAAAAGAGATGATATATAGCTGTCCTAAAATAGAATCGTGATCACCTACATATGTAACCATGGTCACATTTGTATCACACAGTTATTCTAGTTAAAACAGGAAACAACTGTTCCGTCGAAAAACATATCCAGTTATGTCCGTTTTGATTTCTTCAGTGCGTTTACTTTTCTTCTGCTACCTTAAGAGAGTCAGTTGTTTCTTTGTATATTTTATCCCATTTTGTCACTTACACTTGATAACTTAAAGTATAGTTAATATCGAAATATTCTGATTTCGTTCGTTTATATTAATCTCGTTACGTTATGCTGCCAGGTAGGGCTACAATATATAAATAACTTTGTTTTTCCACCGAATTCCGTAACTTCTGTTCTTGCAATGGATATGTAATATATACACCGCAAACCTGACCAATCAGAGGGATATTACATGCCACGGGGATCTTCTCCTGTGACGTCATCCCTCTGTTTGAGGGAGTGCTATACTTCCGGTTTTCCGAGTAGTTCCTCTCCAGTCACCACTCCATCACCTGGTAGAATTAAGAATTAAAACATCTTACATATCCGATAAGTTTATTCGAGGAAATATGCAGGTATCTTGTGTTACAAAATTTATGTTGCACACATTGTTTCCACATTAGCTAGTAAACACTTCTTGAAAAATAGCTTTTCGTCCTTTGATTTTTATATTTTTGATGTAATCATTATCCGTTTAAAACATTTTTCTAATATACATCAGTTTATAGCCCACATCTATCTTGGACATGTTTGTAAACCTGATTGAAATCGTATTCATATTACATTAAAAGTAGAATTTCTACATTGATTGTTATCTGCGATCGAATGCTTATTTACTACACCACCCAGTAATATAAAAAATATATATCAAGCTTGTTAATGATTAAAATGACACATACTCAGTTGTTTAGCGAAGCGACATTATCATTTATATATATATAAATCTATTATCTTAACATACATTTCGAAAGTTATGTCAAATCATTAAATTATATTAACGTGTTTTTTTTACTTTTTAATATACAACAGCCTGAAGTGACGAGTTTACGTTATATGTTTCCTCACTCATAGATCTTCGTAAGAATATACATTTAAATTACTCGATAAGATATTAATACATATAAGGAACATACCGTTTGTGTCTACGAACTTCCGAATCAAGGCTTCTGCAATTTCTGGGTGGTCTGCTAATTGTTCCGTTAATTCTTCCACGCGCATTAAAAACCTAAAATACAATTAAGAAAATGATAATTATTTACATTCTTCATACTTTTGTCGGCAGAGTTTTTGTAGGGTTAAAAAGAATGACCACACATGAACAAAGACAGCATGATCAACCTAAAACACACCATAACAAAGTAAAGACAACAACAGGATACGGGGAAATTAAAATCGGAAAAAAGGCGAAGACAAGAAGGTAATTGATGAGACACCAGAAACAAAGAAAGGCAAAGAAAGGAACCAAGGAGACACAAAGACATCAACAATCGTTATGACAACACAACAAATGATAACAACAACAACAGGAAATCGTGGTAACAACAGAACAACGAAAGGACAACAACAGGATTCGGAATCTGTACAAACGGAAATGCATTTACGAGAACGATCGTGACGTCTATTTAATTTTGTAGCGCCTTCATTTACACATATACTTAACACATATTTTGTTTTCGACTTTTTCGATGGATTTATTGAGTCTCCAGCCCGTTATAGTTCAAATAAGCACAAATAGGTATTTTGTTATTTAGTGCTTAGGAATACGTCAATCAGCCATATAGGCATTGGGATAATGATATTAACAATTACCTACACTGTATAGCTGTCTCTTGGTATATCAAACATTTTAAACAGATTCAGACTCAGAAACGGAACGTCGCTAACTTCTGGGGTTTGACGCAAGATTTTTATTCGCTTAAATCCTCCTTTTTCATATTTTTAATTACAATATTTGCATCGTCGAAATTTGAATCTAATATAGATAACATAAATTCTGTATGCTTCTTAACCTTCTCACCGATCCTTCCCCTCACACAATCCACTTTGAGATGACAACATCTCTAACAGATTTTCATTTAATTTTTCCCCTTTATAGAATGTAAACCTTTGAAATATATATTTTTCTTCTTTTTTTTACTGAAGTGTTTTAGGTATAATTGATGCGAACTTATATTACCGTAGTTCATTGTATTTGGTGTTTTTATAGCAGGACCTCTAACCCTGCAAGACCTTTAATTCATCGTTAGGAGGAAACAATTATAATCCATGATTGTCGGTGAAATGGTTCATTTTAACTTTGACAAATCCTTTTTGATACAGTACCTGTAAATAAAATAAGTTAACAACGGGTACAAGTTCCTCGTACGAAATTAGTGCTGTGTGAGGTTTGTTGTTTAAAACTTAGTGATTAGGACATTGAAATAAAAGTGTCAATACAATTTCGTCATAAACAAAAAATAGATGAACTATTTGCATTACTTTCCGATTATCTAAAAGTCAGGTTGACAGGGTGTCCCTGTTGTATCATTACTTTAACGCCATGTCTCCATAACTTGTCGAACGAACTCGTGACTCAAAAACATGCAACCAGATTGGTGCAAACATTTTACACTTGCATCCGTACTTAACACACCTTGTATGTCATCTATGGAACACCTAGGTGGTTTGATGATCCGCACGGGTAACGATGGTGTAACATTAAATGCAATACCGCGTACTTAGCATGCATCTTGATTTGTGTAAAAAAGGTACCTGACAATATTCAAAAAACCACTTAAACAGGAGCAGAGAGAGGGTTGTGAAGCCTGCCTAATGTCATTAGCATACATTTAAAACGACGTCAATAGCGTTTGCCCTTTTTATGTCCTTCTATCTGTTTCAGGTTAAGCGTTAATTGTGTGCTTCGGTGTCACCTTCACGTCCATATTAATGCTTTAGATAGAAACCCATCATTACAGTAAATACCCTAATATGGCTGTTAACATTTTACATGGAGCGTGAAGTGTTCCTGAGTAGATATTACTGTCACTGACAACATTGTCTATAAACCTTTAACATTTGACATGGAGCGTGAAGTGTTCCTGAGTAGATATTACTGTAAAGGACAACATTGTCTATAAACCTTTAACATTTGACATGGAGCGTGAAGTGTTCCTGAGTAGATATAACTGTAAAGGACAATATTGTCTATAAACGTTTAACATTTTACATGGAGCGTGAAGTGTTCCTGAGTAGATATTACTGTAAAGGACAACATTGTCTATGAACCTTTAACATTTTACATGGAGCGTGAAGTGTTCCTGAGTAGATATTACTGTAAAGGACAACATTGTCTATGAACCTTTAACATTTTACATGTAGCGTGAAGTGTTCCTGAGTAGATATAACTGTAAAGGTCAACATTGTCTATACACCTTTAACATTTTACATGGAGCGTGAAGTGTTCCTGAGTAGATATAACTGTAAAGGACAACATTGTCTATAAACCTTGAACATTTTACATGGAGCGTGTAGTGTTCCTTAGTAGATATTACTGTAAAGGACAACATTGTCTATACACCTTTAACATTTTACATGGAGCGTGAAGTGTTCCTGAGTAGATATTACTGTAAAAGACAACATTGTCTATATACTTTTAACATTTTACATGGAGCGTGAAGTGTTTCTGAGTAGATATTACTGTAAAGGACAACATTGTCTATACACCTTTAACATTTTACATGGAGCGTGAAGTGTTCCTGAGTAGATATTACTGTAAAAGACAACATTGTCTATATACTTTTAACATTTTACATGGAGCGTGAAGTGTTCCTGAGTAGATATTACTGTAAAGGACAACATTGTCTATACACGTTTAACATTGTACATGGAGCGTGAAGTGTTCCTAAGTAGATATTACTGTAAAGGACAACATTGTCTATAAACCTTTATCATTTTGACGTTACAGATAGGATTTTTTCTTTTGTAGTTATTAGATTTCTTATAATGTCAATATGGCATTGAATGATCATGTCTTGGTATGGGTTCTTGTACTATGATTGGTCATCTACCAACGGATTTATTGTTTAATCATTGTCATTTCCTACATAGTTAGTTGGAGTACGATGGTACATTTGTAGTCATATTTCTAACTTGAGGTCGTTTTAAAATATTGAAAATTCTATTAATTGAATTTGGAAATGAACTTACGTGAGGACTTTTGAGCATTTGCTAAGACGATCATATTAAATTGTTTATTTTTTTCAGAAAAACCTGACCTATCATACATAATTCCAATTACCGGCTTTGTTGTGATATAAATGGTTAATTAATTTTGAAACTTCCTTACAGATCTATCCCCGAATTCATTTCAAGATATTCTAATCTCTCGTTGTGGCCTGTTATTTACTGGTATTGAACCTGAAGTATGGGAAAGTAACTACGAGTGTGAAGGCATGTGTTGATGTGTTTGGTAAAGTTCAGGAATTCAAATACGTAGGCAGGGCGCTAGGATTCCACGTCTAACCGACAATTTCTCTCTCACTTAGACGCATCTCTGCAATTGACATCTTGTCTCTCCGTGATAGGGTAATTGAGTTGGCAAGATACACAATAAAACGTCAGTGATAGCTTAGGTTAGGCATGTACTAAACCATAAACGGGCAACGTAGTGAAAAGTACGGAGAACAATTCATTTAGTGCAGTATGATTAATTTAGTTTGTCTTTCAAACAGATGCCTATCACAGTAAATTGAATGATAGAGTTTGAATTAAGACGCTGTCCGCGTGTTTGATTGACGGTTGTTATTAGGTAATTGACATTGATTCTACATGCTGCTTTACTATTAGCAAAACATTTGTGACGCACAACATGTCGGAAACACACTGACTATAAATTTCTGCTCATATCAAATAGAAACGATCTAAGATATGGGTTGGTTTGTAGTAAAACAGTTTCTAAGTACATTTATTTCTTTAACGTTTTTTTTGTTATCATGCTAGCGTTGTTATTTATGTATTTTTGTCCTTAATAAGACATGATTCTAGTTCTAAATCCTATGGTTACTTGCATTGCGTACTTGATTATTGAATATTTTGACAATATGATTATGTTAAAGAAGGACACATTACCTGACAAGAATTCGATAATTACCATAAAAATTCGTCGGCGGCATGTACCACAATAAGTGCAGTGTTAAAGTTCCATGTGATCATAGCAGTAGAAGTGTTTCAAAACTAACTCTGCTTCCTTTTACCCAAATACGTTTGTGATGACGCATACTTCATTGCTTTACCATCGTTCTATAAATTAACAAAACACACTTTGGTGAATGGTTTGTTGTTTTTGTTAGTAACATTAACGTTGTATTTATTTTCTAATTTTACAAATTGTGATTTTTGGTTCCTCGAAATAAAGGAAACGAATCAATGTCTGCCCATGGTTAGCAGTTCAATCTAAGTTGATGAAATGCCGCACTAAACCATAACTACAACCCAGGAGTGTAATAGTAACATCGCTCATTTCTTTACATTAACTTTCAATACGACAAAGCTGGTGACCCCAACATCAAACACTTCTAAACCATGTGTTTTAAATTCAGCCATTACCAAGCCATTTTGTTCTCACAAATAACATGTAAGATTCTCCGGCTAGTTAGGAAACAAAAAGTTGAATAAAACTTCAACAACCGAGACTAAGTCACATCATTCTGATGTAGCCTCCCGACGGAATCAAAGTGATGTACTGACCTCGGCTTTACTTCCTTTTCATTTGCAGAAAAATAATGTAAGTTGTACTGCAATGTAAAGACAAAATCACTTCAACAATTTTAACACGTAATTTGGTAAACAAGCGTTTGTAAAGGAGACGATACTTTCTTGTATTATATAAGTCTGATATAGGCAATAGTACTCAACTAGTCATCACATATGCTTTAAGCTTTAAACAAATTCTACAGGGAGAATTGTAGTGCATTTCAAAGACAGTAGCACTACAACATTTGGTTTACAAGTTTGTGTAAATAGAGAATATAGTATATAGGTCTCTAGTAGGCCATACTACTTTCACAATTAGCACATTAACCAATTTTGCAAAGTTTCTCTGCAATGTATCCTACGCGTAATTAGTAGAGACAATAGTTCTTTTTCCGTCTCCACAAGAACCTGTTTCAACAGCTCTTTTCGGTAGAGTTTCACTTCAATGTAAAGTATATACACACTTTCTCTTTTTGCTGTATGTCAAAAAATGTGTTCGGAACAGTTATACACACGTCTTTTCATTCGTTTGACCTGAGTACTATTAATTAGTCCTACTTAGACGAATAGGAAAATGGTGTTGGAAGAAGGATTTACTTTGTTTGTCTTTCTTTATAGACTGACGTTGTTTTAAATATGTGCTTCATCACCGCGAATTTTGAGTTATTTTAACGTCATTCTATGCTTGAGTTGCTGGTTGACCGCCAGTCCCTGAGGATTGCCGTAATATTGTAGATGGAATTCATTCTGATAGGTTTACACGATAAACTTTATGAATATTGTATATATTACAGCTATAGGATGTAAAGTTGTAACGCGATAACAGGTTTTAAAAGCATCTTCGCCTTTTGCTGTATTTTTGCATATGTTTTGGAACACTTTAGACATTGATGTTTATTTCTATGACCTAAGTACAAGTTATGCGTCCCTGATGGACGGAGATCTATATCGTTCACTAACATGTTTACATTTGTGCTTGCGGCATCTATTGTGGAAAATATAAAAAAAAAATGTATTTCCCCACTATATTTTTCTAGTGATATTAAAATTAATATATAGTAGTACTTTACCAATTATCATACTTACAGTGTTGTCAGCGTTTCAGTTGACAGATTTTGCGTTTTCAGTCTGTTCTCATTCCATTCCGTTTGCCAACTGAAACGTTGACACCCTTGTGATTGGTCACCAATTTTGCAAGCAGAATGGTACTTCAAGATGTAATAAATGTCTCTGGTACAGACAACGCTGCTCTATCATTTGTAAATAAGATATTTTTATTAGGGGTCTAGATCCTTTGTATTTCCACTTCACACCGGGGCGATATATCTCTCCTGTCTCCTCTAATCATATCTTACCTAGCGTAAACTTATAACAAACTAACCAATTAGTTTCGACTTACATTGTTTTTAAGGTTCGTAAGCTATCCTGATGACTTAAAGTACATTTGCAGACACTTTCTTAATAAAGGGAAAACAATATGTCATAGCCTGAACACGATTTAACATAGAATGGTACAGACATTAATCATATCTGACTTGGTCTGTGATCTGCCTCAAAGAATGATGCATTGAGTGGTTCCAGACACTTTATCGACACTCGTTTTTGGCATGCATTATTTAGATCATAGGAATTTGTTGTAGACTATATGTTATTCATCATTTAATAATTGTACATGTAATTCGATGAAACTGCACAACACCTATAGTCTGTTTGCTTTGTAAAACTACGACAGAGATGAATTACACAAAGGGCATTGTAACTAAATATACAAAAGTTCCCTGATCTTGTTTTCTATCATATACTACATTGTTGTATGGCCATTACACGAATTATGGAAAATAGTTGCATGTCAGTATTACTGCAAAACTGTTTGAAATTTTAAGACCAAGGTTGACTCCTTTTGTGAATTATACAAATTAATATTTACGTAGATGACGACAATTACGTCAGTCTTATTCCAAACTATTTAATAAGCGTGGCGAATTTTATGTTGTTATTGCTAACTCTTCTTTACTTTAAAGAAACAATGATTCCAGAAACAGTTATGGTTTGATGTAATTTCTGCTTAGATGCGTCGTGTTTTAATCATTACATATCCAGGGTTTCCTACAAAAGACGTTACATTCTACACTGAAGACGTTTTACAGTCGTTGCTATGCCACAATGTTAAATTAAGAGGTTTCGGTGCAATGATTAGACAGGTGTTTGTCAAAATTGCCTTTAAAGGTGATTAACATGATTTCCTGTGAATTTTTAGGTGTCATGCGTGATTAAGGAAGCGCTTACCCTTCAAAATGATATGGTTTTGGTGTACCATCGAGTTTTTATGTCTTTTCTTACTATCGATACGTATTATCCGATTCAGTGTATATTTTAAGAATTTCACTTTATAGTTAGTGAATCATTTATTACAGAGCATTCCTATAAATAGTAACACAGAATTATAAAATGTCATTATATCATTTCTTTTGTAAAATTGTAAGGGTAGTTTAAAAATCTAATTGAAAGTGTGTTTTAAAATTTAAATAAATATGTGAGAGTAATATATATATATAAAGATCACAAAAGGCGTGATATGTGCTCTGTTAATAATTGATATATGGAGTCAATTATTGTTAAGAACAATTAATAATTAATCATGTGTATGAAAAGACTAATTGGTTTGCATTAACACATGTACTTATTATTATGTACAATATTATCTAAGAACAGTTACTGATTTATGTTTGCAATCGCCATATTAAATTGGAACAGTGTGTTCTACTGGATCAAGATCTTATATCACAATTATTCAAAATATTGCAAATCGTGCACAACTTCTTAAAAGCTAAAAGATTTTCATATTATTCTTTATGCGCTCGCGTCATCTTTCTTCTACAGTGACTGTTTGGTCACATGTCAATCTTATTTCAGAAAATGGTACCGTCATCCGGTCTTTTCGTTCTAATGGAAAACATTTTTGGAATAATGTAGGTGGCAAACATTTCCTTTGACTTGAAAGAGACTTATGAACGTACACATGGAACAGATTTAGTGCAGACTTTCTTAAAATCTCCCATCAAAGAAAAAAACACTGAGCTCGTTTCATTTTGTAGGTGTAATTATAGCACATTTAATGGACATTCATCGGTTTTCAGCGGTGCTAATTCAATGACGTATGTAACCATACGCACAACTCTCAATATGTCAAATTGTACAATGAAGCCCTTGTGGTAGCTTAACTTAACCGAATTTACGACATTCCAACACGACAATAAGTTGTGTAAGACATTATGATTATGAAGTAGGTTCTTAATCATTTTTTATTCCCGCCTTAACTGTTTGACGTCACAGTGCATATGGACAAAATCAAACGTTGTTTATTACGCGTTTTATGTCTTGATAACTATGCTGTGAGCCTTTTAAAGCAGACTGATGGGATGATGTCATACAGTTATCTTTATTTTCGTTCCCAATATTTTGCCGAGCCGTATTAAGTAACAACTTTGCCACATACTTTAACGGACGCATACATTGAAGGATCAAAAAGCACGCACGACATTAACTTGTACAAATCTTAGTCAGTGTGTTAAAATATGTATTACGTTTTAGCTCTTTAAGATTTTCCTATCAACCAAAGGGTATACATTCTCTGTCATTCCCAGGGTACATTTTTTTTCTGTCACACATAGGGTATACTTTCTCTCATCCCTAAGGTATGACAGCACACGGATAGACACAATACGATGACGTCAGTAGACCGATAAGTTATGATGTCAACTTCAACGGGAAAGGTCAATTGCAAATCCAAATAAAACACGGATGACATATATGATTATCAATGATTTAATTTACTGACAGGATGGTAGAAAAACGAATCCTACAGTATGTTGAAAGTATGCCTGATAAATCTCAATGCCTTGAAGCAAGCCTCGAATATGACAGTTAAGAATACCACCATTCGGCTTAAGATTTCTCTGTCATCCCCTCACTATAAATGGATATTGTTTTAATTTATCCTGTTATGTATCTTGAAGTAACATCGCCTCCCGTATTTTATTTGGGTGTATGAGGGCGTTGTCCTTATTTATAATGTATCTGCCGTTCCTGCTGCTGTGTTTCCTATTGAATCGGAGTACCGTGTATGTTGTAGTTTTGGCATCCTTTAAAGAGACTATTCCGAATTTGCTTTTAAAATTGAAATAAAAGGATATGAAAACTTCAAGAATGTTTTTGACGCTACAAAATATTTCATACCATTTTGATGTTTTTTGTTTTATCGACTTTCCGTAGGATTTTACTTCTGATAATAACAGGATTTAATGACTTCGTCAAGGTAAATATCCCTAAGTCTGCAATCAGAAAAAGTCAATAATGTTATATTTTATTTATTTCATCTGGCATGATATTACAAATGACTAAATACAAATGGAAATATTTAAATTCCAGCAATCTATGCATGCTTTCCACAGAAGCTGTCGTCATAGTGACGAGCGAAAGTAATAATTGAGACGGTTTCTTATTCCTGCTTCAGGATTAAGGAATTCCGATCTTTTATTTATATGAGAGAAATTAGGATTTTAGTAGACCCCTGTGACACGTCGTTTGGCTTTCATTTCCACTGATTCTATGTAACGAGATGTGTGGCCTAGAACTGTTGCAACGGTGTCCCCTGACACAGCTGTAAGACATGCCGGATAATACATGTTCCGGGTTATATTATAGAATTATAGATTTTAATTGAAATTGGACTTTTTTATTATAAAAAAATAATCTGCAATGCAATTATCTTAAACAATAACAGACAGTTATGATTAAAAATGAAAACACGGAATCCTAACAATAGAGGAAATGAAGAGATACCGATGATTGGTGTTTACCATTTCAATGTAATCGGTCTGACAATTGGTGACTAACCTACCGTAACACTTGACATTGTACATGGGTTATATTTCAGGGAAGGGGTACAAACACATAAAACCATATTGTGACCATTGACATTAGTGTAAAATATTAAAGCCCAGTTAAAAAAATTTAATTCTTTTAACACAACCATGCCATGGATTCTTATAAAATTGTAGTGTTTGAAAAACAAAACAAGAAAACAAACTGGTTATATTTCGGGTCCTTTATGTTACAATTTCTACACTTATTCAAGCATGGACTCAAACTGAGTGTATAATTTATGAACCGCCACGCCTATGAAAACTTCGACAGAAGAAGTTACTCTTAGTCTGAAAACTCCGTTGGCTGCTTCATCTTCTATATAGAAGGAAGCATGTCATAACTTTGAATGCAACTCTTATTTGCGATTAGAACATATGCAATTTTACCCTTAACCTTACGGTAATTGAGCTGCTTTTAAAATGAGAACTTAATTACAATTATTTACGATATGCAAACCTTCAGATATATGACAGGACAGCAAATGACACTATTTTCAAAGGAGAATACGAAAAGAAAATATTTACATAAGAAGCCAGGTTATTTCAACTTACTCTCACTATTACAAGAACTTCTGCAAATTTCCCCCAAACTTGCAACGTATACAACGTACATTTATGCAGCATTAGAATTATCTGTTGTTGACTGTGCATGTTGTCATTATGTTTGAATTATGTTAAAATGTTTCGATCGACAGCAGTAAATATATTTGACAATTAGAAGTTCTAGCGGTCAACTGGAATATTGAAAAGTCAGTCAATCAACATAAAACAAATATACATGTACAATTATACCACTCGAACGAAGAAGGATATAATTTACTCAGTTTTTTGTCGGAATCCTTGAGAGCATCATTCGTTAACAGTCCTTCCAAAATACAACAGTTTCATCTCATCCAATCAGAGGCCGCGGCGGTCATATTGATATCACATAATATGTGTATTGCACATTACACACCTGCCAATAACATTTATCGAGAAGTTTCATTATGTTTTTTAAGTTGTAGTTTTCTCCATTCCTTAGAGGCGAAGTTGAATTCTTTTTAACTCTGAAAAACAGTCTTGAAAATATTGTTTCACTTTCTTTAAGTACAGTCCACTCAATAGAATAAAGACTTTGGCCCCTAGCTAATAAGCTAATCAGAAGCTACAGTGTTTGATGTTCGCTAGAAAAATGATATACCTAATTCTTTTCGACATATACCAAGTAGTCAATACTCATATGTTATAGCATTATGTTATACCGAGCCGTACCTGAATTTCGTCTGACAATTTAATAGCGATAGCGGAAGAAACATGAACCGACCCGAAACGTTATTGATGATACTTATACATAAAACAACGCATGCATCAAAACGTAAAGTAGAATGATGAAAATGTTATATTTTAGAGAATATTTATATGCATAACATTTAATTATAAAACTAATTTTCAATGAAAGCTCTTTACTAAAAGACTCCGACATGTAAAAATGTCTCCGGTATCACGTGATCCATCGGCCACGGCTTATTTCCCACAGTGTGTGGATAACTCAAGGTTACCACAACCTTCTCTTAATTGTTTGCATTATCATATTCAGCCATGTGATTTGGTTTAATTGAGAGCAAGATGAGATACTCTTTTATCAACTAATGGGATGAACAAATGATCTATCAACACACAGATTTACTGTAATGGCTGTCGACAGAGCAACTCCAGTGGATACACACATGGATATTGACCTTTGAGATCGCCCCATTGATCAATGAGATGACCAATTAAAAGCGTCGTCTCATTAATCCTTTGGGAGTCTATATTGACATTGGCTGTAACCAAGCAACTGTAGGCTATAAACAAAGCAGAATCCATGAGAGGGATTATTACTAATTCCGGATGTGTGTGGCCCCAGGACTCCTCAAGGAGTGTCCTTTGTCCCCTACGGTGTTGATTGATCACTCAATGGACCAATCAGATCCGTGCTCCTATCGACCTACGCCAATACGTCAGTGTTGTGGGATGAATAGCTAGATGGGTATTAAGAGGCCAGAGTGATTGGAAGGGACTTGCTTAAGCTGGATATCGTAAATATCCTAGAAATAGGCATTATATAAAACATGGCATTGGGACCGCAATTCTTCAATTTTTTATAAATGATGCACTTTATGCATGAGCAAACACTAACAAACTTCTTACTAATTCTCTGTAGGCTTGACTCACCATATACATGCATCTCCAACAGAACAGCTTATTTTGTAGAAAAGTATTGCTCTAATATATGTTTCCTGCCTCAAGAACTTTATTTACAAAGTCAGTTTGTCAGTGATTGTTTCAATACCAAACAGAGTCACAAGTACGATATCTAAGCAAGTGTTAAGCTAACGCGCTTTAAACCTTTACGCATGTGTATGATATGAATCATATGGACATGCAATCATGGAACGTTTTACAAATCTTTAAAATACTCGATCGTATTATTTTAAGACTATATTTGTGAACAACCTAGGAAAATACACCAGAACACGGACATCATATGTCTCGTAGTGATGCGTGAGATTCCGTTTGATCAGGCCATGTTTTAGACGATGCCACACCAGGAAATATTGCACCTGATTTACGAGCCATTACCTGGTTATAAGCTTAATTAAAATGAGAATGAAGCGGCAGGGGATCAGAGTAGAGGTGTTCAAATGCTGTTAGCTTTTCCAGGTGTTAACACCTGTGATATAAAAGTGATGTATGAGATATACGCGAAAATTGTGAATCGTATCCCCCTGGTCTCCCGATTATAATTTTAATTGCAATGAAACGTAATTTTGTAATCTAAATGTTATCCTTTTAGACATATTCAACAAGAAAGTTGTCTGCTAAGTTTATTATGCCTTCGACAAATAATCCAGGTTTCGCATTTTAGCCTACCATTTTGTTAAATCAAGGATTAGATGACGCATCTTAACACTTCAGATCTGATCTGCTGTGGTGACATATTATTATGCTACAGATTTATTTATTAGGAAAAGCAGGTACATATAACACATTTAAGCCTAAAAGTCTGTTAAAAGTAAGTAATCCTGAAAAGCCTACTGGTCTTTTAAGAGGGAGAACAGGTGACACATTGTTAGCCTGCCTACCAGTCTGTTAAGAGGGAGAACAGGTGACACATCGTTAGCCTACTGGTCTTTTAAGAGGGAGAACAGGTGACCCATTGTTAGCCTGCCTACTAGTCTGTTAAGAGGGAGAACAGGTGACACATTGCTAGCCTGCCTACCTACTAGTCTGTTAAGAGGAAGAACAGGTGACACATCGTTAGCCTACTGGTCTTTTAAGAGGGAGAACAGGTGACACATTGTTAGCCTGCCTACCAGTCTGTTAAGAGGGAGAACAGGTGACACATTGCTAGCCTGCCTACCTACTAGTCTGTTAAGAGGGAGAACGGGTGACACATCGTTAGCCTACTAGTCTGTTAAGAGGAAGAACAGGTGACACATCGTTAGCCTACTGGTCTTTTAAGAGGGAGAACAGGTGACACATTGTTAGCCTGCCTATTAGTCTGCTAAGAGGGAAAACAGGTTACACATTGTTAGCCTGCCTACTAGTTTGTTAAGAGGGAGAACAGGTGACACATTGCTAGCCTGCCTACCTACTAGTCGGTTAAGAGGGAGAACAGGTGACACATCGTTAGCCTACTAGTCTGTTAAGAGGGAGAACAGGTGACACATCGTTAGCCTACCGGTCTTTAAAGAGGGAGAACAGGTGACCCATTGTCAGCCTACTAGTCTGTTAAGATGGAGAACAGGTGACACCTTGTTAGCCTACTTGTCTGTTAAGAGGGAGAACAGGTGACACATCGTTAGCCTACTAGTCTGTTAAGAGGAAGCACAGGTGACACATCGTTAGCCTACTAGTCTGTTAAGAGGAAGAACAGGTGACACATTACTAGCCTACCGGTCTTTTAAGAGGGAGAACAGTATCCCATTGTCAGCCTACTAGTCTGTTAAGAGGGAGAACAGGTGACCCATTGTCAGCCTACCGGTCTTTTAAGAGGAAGAGCAGGTGACACATTGTTAGCCTGCCTACTAGTCTGTTAAGAGGGAGAACAGGTGACATCTTGTTAGCCTACTGGTCTGTTAAGAGGGAGAACAGGTGACACATCGTTAGCCTACTAGTCTGTTAAGAGGGAGAACAGGTGACACATTGTTAGCCTACAAGTCTGTTAAGAGGGAGAACAGGTTACACATTGTTAGCCTACCTACTAGTCTGTTAAGAGGGAGAACAGGTGACACATCGTTAGCCTGCCTACTAGTCTGTTAAGAGGGAGACCAGGTGACACATTGCTAGCCTGCCTACTAGTCTGTTAAGATGGAGATCAGGTGACACATTGTTAGCCTGGCTACTAGTCTGTTAATAGGGAGAACAGGTTACACATTGTTAGCCTGCCTACTTGTCTGTTAAGATGGAGAACGGGTGACACATTGTTAGCCTACAAGTCTGTTAAGAGGGAGAACAGGTGACACATTGTTAGCCTGCCTACTAGTCTGTTAATAGGGAGAACAGGTGACACATTGCTAGCCTGCCTACTAGTCTGTTAAGATGGAGAACGGGTGACACATTGTTAGCCTGCCTACTAGTCTGTTAAGATGGAGAACGGGTGACACATTGTTAGCCTGCCTACTAGTCTGTTAAGAGGGAGAACGGGTTACACATTGTTAGCCTGCCTACTAGTCTGTTAAGAGGGAGAACAAGTGACCCATTGTAAGTCTATTAGTCTGTTAAGAGGGAGAACAGGTGACCCATTGTCAGTCTATTAGTCTGTTAAGAGGGAGAACAGGTGACCCATTGTCAGTCTATTAGTCTGTTAAGAGGGAGAACAGGTGACCCATTGTCAGTCTATTAGTCTGTTAAGAGGGAGAACAGGTGACCCATTGTCAGTCTATTAGTCTGTTAAGAGGGAGAACAGGTGACCCATTGTCAGTCTATTAGTCTGTTAAGAGGGAGAACAGGTGACCCATTGTCAGTCTATTAGTCTGTTAAGAGGGAGAACAGGTGACCCATTGTCAGTCTATTAGTCTGTTAAGAGGGAGAACAGGTGACCCATTGTCAGTCTATTAGTCTGTTAAGAGGGAGAACAGGTGACCCATTGTCAGTCTATTAGTCTGTTAAGAGGGAGAACAGGTGACACATTGTCAGCATTTAAGTCTACCTGGCGCAAACAAGGTGTAATCGGTTATAACAAACATATTTATTAGAACACAAGTCACTGGACAGGAAACAAAACCTATATTTTATGGTTGTTTTATAAGTTGCAAACTAGTTATTTTTGCTTCTTTTTTGAGTATATTTTTACACATTTGTTTCGTTTTTTTAAGATATCGATTGTCAAGCGTATGGTATTCGGATAAAAAAGATATCCATACATTGTTTAAAGTTGGATATGTATCACATTACTGTATTTAGCAATGTCATTAAAATCATATCTCTTATTGCTCTCTATTGCTGCTAGTGATAGATTTGAGTTTAAAATATAACATTTGATACTAGCTGTTAAACACTGTTCTTTTATGCTTATATAACTTACAGTTTACTGTTTGAGCATACGCGAACAAATGATTTATTTATTTAAAAAATGTGTGAGACCTACTCGATAGATTTTATCTAAGGGAGAAGAGACTTGGTACGACTGGCGTTACTTTTACCCTTTCCTGTGAGGTATTGTCGAAAGCGTTGTCCATAAGGTTAGCGAGACCGCCACAACTGACTAGACCTCACTGTAGACAATTTGTCATTATCCGTGGACATTTATGACATCCATGAAAGTGCCATATCAATATAGCACTGTTGAATGGTTATAATATAGCCGTGCCACTTCATCTGTCATCGTTGACAATGTTTCGGAGAGTAATTTAATTAAGACGGTCATAGTTTACGGTGGGTTTACAGCCGCATCGTACCGGTGATAGTTTACGCTCGCATCAATGAAATGCTTGTCATAGAGCCTGAATTTAACACCAACGTGAGATCATGTTCGCGCCATAAAACACACCAGAGACCATGATCGCACCCATATTTCCGCGCCATGTCGTGGTAATGCAATAACACTCTGTGTTTCATTGCCGGACTAAAATAACCAAAACAATGAAACGATCTGGGATTACGCCTATACACGTTGATTGTGTTTACAGAAGATTGATTACTCTGAAATAATACGGTTAAACAATATAGGTTTTTTTGAGAAAGGCGTGTAGGATTAATGGTTTATCTACAATTCAAGTCTTATATGTATGTGCGTAATACATATGTTTATGTGTATGTGAGTGGGGTGGACGAGTGTGTATGTGTGCTTTTAGAGTTTCCGATCATTATCTTGAAGAATGATACATTATCGTTTACAGGTATAAATACAAGTACAAATGTATATTCAAGTTCAAGAAATTTAAGTACGGAAATAAAAATGTATTGATTTTGTTTCGCTGAATTCATAATTGGAAATTGAATTCATAATTATGATGTTAAACTCTTAAGATACCTGTGAAAGTTACATGTCTCTCAGTTGGAGCATATTCTTTTTTTTGTATTTCTTTCTACTGACAAACATGTTACCATCAAGCTTTTGCAATACAAATACATGTAAAGAACAATAGAAATAAAGGGAGCGGATACAAATACTTCAATAAGTTATGAATTTGATGATTATACTAACACATAATACACAACAGATGTACTCAGTCTACTCCGAAAGGTTCGGGCAATAGCTATACAGTCACACTATTTTCAACACAAGCTTCATTTATACATATAAAAATGGAGTATGTTTTCTGACACCATTTAATCAAACATTGATCTCGGTAATATCCGCCTGCTGAGTGGCAGTTACTTACTGCGAATCGTTTTCCTCCTCTGTCGTCCGCGCAAAGTCGTCGAACAAGTTATCTCCCCTTTTTCCAAATCCGTGTCCTATACGCATGACTATTCCTTGTCTGAAACCACGTTTCGTTCTTGTGAGAGTTCTTTGAGGAAGTGCATCAATTATGGAGACAGTCACAAAACATAACACTAGTAAGCAACAACAGGTCCGCATACTGGGAATGTCTGGAAAAAAAAAAGAAATAATATAGTGTTAACAGTTCACGTTCATTTATTTCCTTAAGAATACAGTGCAACATAAATTAAACAAGTAAACGACAACTCACATACACACCACTTCCGCACCTACTCCTAGAAGTGTAGAGAGATATCTTGCACTGCTAAAAATAATGTAATCAAAAATAGAATGATATTTGATGATAAGGACTTATGTATTACTGACAAGCACTAGACACAGTTGACTTAATTTAGTACATTTGTTTGTCTTCTACTTGCAATTCTTACATATTTGGCCTAATTAGCAACTTTTTCTTTTCTTTGGACAACAACTTAATAAATGTATACATACTTGTATTTCTGATATAGAAAGGTTTAATGAATGAATTGCGTAAATCGGAATAGAATGGACAATGGTAATAAAACCCTGACCATGGGTTAATATAACCCTATCCCTACAGTAAAATAAACTTTTGCTTTTGGTTAATAAAACCAAATCCCTACAGTCAAAAAACCTTGGCCCTGGGTTAATAAAACCTTATCCCAACGGTAATATACCCTTGTCCCTGGGTTAATATGACCATATCGATCCCTACGGTAAAAAAATCCTGTCCCTAGGCTAAAAATAGTCCTACACTGTCCTCGGGTACCTAAATCCTGTCACCTGGTTATTACACAAATGTCCCTGGGGTAAGTTTTAAGACCTGTCCCTGGGGTAAGTTTTAAGACCTGTCCCTGGGGTACGTTTTGAGACCATGACTTGATGAAAAGCCATAGTCCGATAGGCCTTATAATATACCGCTTGGACGTCGCATACTTTTGAAAATAGAGGACTAGAAATATACACTTGCTGGTTTATCCAGCGTCAGGAGTATACCAATATTAATCTGAAGCCAATAGGGAACTAGCAAGCTCATGCGTGAGATCATGCATGTGAACACGACACTGATTTGAGGTAGTAATTTAACACAAGATATATCACGTGAAACTGGCATGCCCTTGACAGTATTAGTAGGCCAGTTACACTCAGAAGTAAACGAAGTGAGATTCATGTAAATATGACGTCGTCATATAGGGAATGATATTAAAGTTGGTAAGATGGCGCAGTGGATAACGACTTTTACCAAATCAGTCAGGGTTCGATTTCCTAATCGGATGTGAAAAAGAATGGGGTAACCTGTACGACTGCGTGGGTCTCATCCGGGTACTCCGGTTCCCTACCAATTAAGACCTCCGCGCGCTTACATTCGGATTAACAAGAGTGATTAATATAAGTTGTTTAATGGACACTTATGTATTAATCTATGTTATGAGTTGAGTGTGAACCTATACCTTATTATCCGACATTATGGTCACTCATCGGATATGTTTATACAGCTTTGACAATTGTTCAGCCAATATGACTGTGCAATATTTGTCAAAATAATTGTTCGCAATGAAAACACACCACCTTCTAAATTCATAAACAAGATGAGATGTTTATTGAAAAAGACCGTTTGGAGTTGTAACCACGAGTTGATAATGTATGTATGAAAACAAAGAATCTAAGCCATTAGCCTACCAACAATAAAACTGTAAAATACATTAACAAAGTTGATCCGCGGAGAATCATAACTGCAGCAGGTACAAATGGAATCAGAAAATGACAACGAAAGGTTATCTTTCAGGTGTCGTCGTTGTAGCAGAGGTCGCTTATCCTTATGGAACACCTGGTCTTCATCTCCGCGTGCTTTTTTCAACGGTACATATAACATGGTTTTGAGCTCGAATTATGCTTTTCTGATATATTCATATTATCTTATTTTTTCAATCATTTAGTTAGGACTGTTGCATGTTGTCATATTTCTAAAAGCTACATGTGTATCCCTATGATGAAATTTTGGCATATTACCTTTGACTTGTATTGTCATACATATTTTACAGGAAGATGAACATACAAATATGACTACACCTTCAACAATTGGTAACAGATTTAATATTCCAAAAATGAATTAAACTGCACAAGACAGCTATGTTCTCCTTCTAGGACTTAAGGGTGACGTAAGGGTCCAAATAGGTAGAAATTCTAAAAAGTCTGAACTGCTGTTGAAAAAAGAAGGGGAGTTTTGTAAAACCCCTAAATTATGTTAATTTTAGGAATAAGAAGAGACACAAGAATTTAATTAATTAAGTTAATAATTAACTGTCTAAAAAACATGATTACGAAATTCTATATTGACATATACAGATCTGTTTGGTAATAGATTCTGCTGATAAACATAAACAGTTCATCGGAAATTGACAGATTTGTTTGCTGGTGCAATTTACATCCCAGTTTGTTTATTGATCGGATATGCACGATTACTTGCAGCATTGTCTATAGACAGATATATATCTTTCTAAAATTTCATTTTAGATATGGTTGATGAAACGCGACCTGGATTTGTTTAATATTAGGTCGGCCAATCAATACATATTGATCTAACATGGATGGAGTTGTTGTATTATATTACAGTTGTAGTTTTATGTATATCGTCCATATAATTGTCTATTGTAATAAGTTTGTTCTCAATTTTCTCGTTTTTGGACACACTAAATAATTTAGAACGTCATGAATGCTCGTTATATTTGAACTCCTTTACGCAGAAAGAATAATAAACTGTTCCTTATAAACAAATATATCATTCTAAAGAGCAGGAGCAGTATCAATAAATACAATTTATAAAGTTCAAATATAAAATAAATATATGATAACCAACTAGAAAACTGTCTAGATAATTTTATAACATATGTTAACAGAAAACAAATGAACCTTTATATTCCTGACATACCAATGTCTTTTACCTGTACTCCTTTTCTTTCATATTAATATAAAATGTTAGAGACACAAGGGAATGATATTACAATTTTTATTATATTTATTCATAAAACAACATCAGTAGTATGCTTACTGTAGTGGCAGCTGCGAATCTCTCGATCACAACTTTCAAATCGTCTTGTTTTCTTGAATGACCAATTTGCTCTCTACAATCTCAATTGCTTTCCGAGGAAAGTTATTGCCAATCATAACATTTCTTTATAAGAAAACGTTCCGTTATCCTTAATAATAATACTGGTATCTGTGACGGCATTACAAACGTAACCTACCCACTCGCCCAAGAAATAGCCCCATTTTCTATTTAGTCTCTACACAAATCTATATTTGCAGCAATGTGTTTTTTAAGGCATACTGTCATGAAACAGTCAATCTACCGTTGGGTAAATAATTCGTTTTTATCACTTCTGTCCGAGGCACACCAGGAGGCGACGGGCACACTTCCTAGGGTCAATTATATGATGTACAAGGTTATTTGTTTAGCGTGTTCATGTATTCACCAGATGCTTTAAAACGAGCAGTGTCAATTAAAATAGAACAAGAAAATAACATAAAAAGACATCACAACAAAACAGAAAACCTCACTAAACTTCCAAAAGTCAATTATGTACTAACTGTATGGTCTATGGACATACCCTCCGGAGTGACCACAGCCAACAACATACAGAACATCTGTAATGGTATGTATTATGTATGTCCAATGTATCGGTGTGGGGTTCTACAAGAAGACAGTGTCATGTCTTTGACTTAGAAAACGAAGATAATACTGAAGTGCTAACAAATTTTGTTTTTAAAAATCAAGATATGAGCGAGTAGTGTAATAAATAGAAATTACACGAAAGTGCTGACACCGCAGTAATATTATATTGGTACGGACTGTGTACGTTACGTAACAGGTATCTTAAACTGTCTTATCTTCGTTATTATTCTCTTTATTTACTCCAATATGAAGATTACATAAACAGAATTGTTACAAATAAGAATTAATTAACATATAGGACACACGTATCATTATTATAAGGTGTACATAAATATTTTATAAGAGAAAGGAGATGTACATTGTAAAGGGCATCATTGCTTAAATAAATAATCAAATGACTTGTAGTAATTTTGTAACATTTGATACACATGTGTTATTACCCCTAATCTTGTTCATTATTTTCAGATGACATATTATAATTCAAAAATCAAAATCTGGTAAATTATGCAACTACACATTTAGTTGTGTATCCAATATACTAATTAAATGGCACCAAAATTTGTCTCTTCAATAGTTTTGTCACAATGTAAAATAATATGATAATAAACTTTTGTCTAATACACTCAGATATGCATGAACTTTCCTTTTTTATTGATACAAGTTCAGATTTAGGTATATTATAGCATAAGGAAACAACCAGGAGCATTCATATAGCATATCACGCAATATCAATCGAAGTTGTAATACAATACGTACGTGTCAAAAGGACGCACAGCTACAATGTACTCACACCAATTACTCGTCGCCACAGAGGTCGAATCGTCAATCACAATAACACCTCTTATGTGCTGAGGTTAAACTCTTAATTTATATTCCTAACTACTCCCGAACATCTACTCTTTGTCGACAGATTTCTTATTCAGAGCGCAAGCTCCACCTGGGCGTGCATGTTTCAGTACTTACACCGGACCAATAGATAATCTCCTATCTGATCGGATTTGTCCTACGGCTTCGCTATTTAATGCATGAATCAAACCAAATATAATTAGACTATTAATCAACTTCAACACAATCGGTACGAACCGAGGCAACACACAACATTTTCTATTATTAGAAGTTAATAATTCATAAACCACACGAAACCCTGAACTTCAGTCGTCCCGAGGGATTCCGAATGATCCACAGGATAACGTGTGTGTAGTGCCTTGCCACATTATGTCCTCAATGGAACATGCGCTCCATGCAAAATGAAACGAAACCTGCATTATTTAGTTTTCTGGCAGGTCATAACACGCCCCTGATTTTCAAATATGGTGTTGTTAAAACGATTTTATCTTGGAATGGAACAACATAAAAGGCAGAAGTACTGAAAATCTCGGATGTTCTATTTGAATCATTCTTGTCAACCAAAGATGGTTTTCTCATTATATTACTTACAATTTTGAATTATGAAAGAGAAACAGTGTTAAATTTCATATTGAGTTATTTTGATTTTGTCTGAGGAAATATTATTTTGAATATCAATATACCTTATATAAATGTAGTTCATTATGTCTGTACAGCAAAAGATGATAGACTATCGTCAAATAGGCGTCACAACATGAAGACTACTTCGACTCTTACTAATGTACTGTTGAAAAACCTTGGAAAGTGTGCTACAAGTATTCAAGTGATATCACTTTTATGTGTTATCTAGAGAGAAGCTATTTATATGACTCTTCACAGCCAAATACATTGATATATAAACAGGTTTTAACGACTTCACAGAATAACTTTATTCCATTACACCTCAATTTCTTAGTTTTGTGGATTTTACGTGTCTTTATCGGTTTATGGTGCTTGCTACCGGGAAAAAAAGTATTTGTTAAATATTTCCTTTAGTGTTTGGAATGAGAACAGATATAGCAGGCAAAGAGTCATGAAAGTTGAAACATGGGGAGAAATTTGATTGTTTTGTTAGAAATGGTCAGACATTTTCTCATTGGTTTGATTTAAAAACGTCAGAAATATCATGAGACCAGTTTGAAAAATGTTTAAATGCCTTCAGGTTTGTTTAGAGGTGTATTGTGTCAACTCTTTGGTGTAGAAAGAAGAGAAATGCCCCCGGTTTGGTTAAAAAAGGAAGATAATGTCTCGGGTTAAAAAAAATGAGAAAAATCCCGGATTTGATATGACAATGTGATACTCGGTTAAGTAAGGTGAGAAATGACATGACTTTTGTCATCATGGCTCGTAAAATGGAGTTATATTACCTCAAATACCCCCATCAAAAGCATATACATCTGATATCGATTATATTTATATCAGAGATTGAAAACTAAGCAAATGCTAAATACCAGTGCTGTCTACAATGGACCTGTATGAATTATATAACTACATATTGGAAACCATTGAAAGGTGATTCGTGTGTATTGATTTTATTATGAGCACGGGTTGTGTTGTACTGTAGCGCTTTAGTGATATTGACAGTGCAGACACATCAGTTGTCTTCTCGGAGTGATCTGTTCACTTTACACAAGACAAATATCCTTATTTAGAAAACAGTAATTTCAATAATAAGTAAACAGGAAGTGGCTCTCTTCAACACAATCGTTAATATATATTTATAAAAAAGCAATTTTGTTGTCAACTGTGATGTCAGTAGAATATGCAGCCAAAGATTGACAAACAACCACTGCTCATGTTTTAAACAGTTCCATTCTAATCTTTGTACTAAAAAGAAGTTTGGTTTGGTTTTATATGGTCTAACGTCCTATCAACAGCTTAGGTCATTTAAGGTCGTTCCTTTAATTGTGTATGCGTGCATGTGTGAATGTTTGTGGAGACAGGGTATGTTAATTTACGTGCCTACTTGTGATAGTGCGGATCTGATACTGGCTTTATAGTGCTATCTCACTGAATTACCATGCCGAAGGAACCCAGCACAGTATCCCGCCCGGTCACATTGTACTGACACCGGGTGAACCAGTTGTTGCCGTTATCCTAAATGCTGAACGATAAGTAGGGAATAACAAGTAGTACAATTTTGAAGGACTTTGGTATGGCCCGGCCTGGGGACAAAACCAAGTGCCTTCCCCACCTAAAACGAAAGGAATTGAAAGGTTCACGGTAGAATAAACCGGTATGTATTGAATGGTAAACAATTAAATATCCCCCTCTCTGTCTATATAAATGGTAACAGATACAATAATTATTGTATACATTAAGCCTCACGACACACCCGTATGCACATTTAACTGATGAATGAAGTAGGTGAAAAACTGCAACCCTCAAATAATATACCCACATGGTATACATCAGTGTAAGATCAGGCATGTGGGTCAACTGTAGTAAGCTGGGCTAAGATAACAGGGATCATCAAATCGAAAATGCTATAAAGAAATAGTGGGAGAACGTTGATTAACCTATTATGTTTGCCATTGGCCGAAATTGGCACATTATCGATTTCTGTTTAGACAAGTTATCAATTCGACACTAACAAGCGTAGGCAAATACGTAACCGAACCAATTAAGTGGTGCTTTCTCTCGAGTTGATTGATCGTAACCAGTTTCAGTCCTTTTAAAGACAGTGTCAGAAAAATCCATTCACTGATTACCACAAAGAAAACCGGTGGAAAGTGTGACTTGTGTATACAGTAATTGGTTAATTGCTAAATCTAACATCTTATTGTTTGACGTATACCTCCTCATTCAATTTTGAATTGTAGCCATACCTGTATCGAATCTGCGAAAAGTAAATTAATAAAAATGGCCAATAAAATTGTTTGCAAACGCCCATCAGCCGACATGTTTATCACGACCATTTTTATTGTGTTAAGATGGGTTCAAGTACTGTTAAGACTATCAAAACAAAATCGAGTGGAACAGCTACCCAACGTTTTACATATGTAGTACACAATAACCTGGTCTAGGGTTCATTCAAAGCGATAATAAGAAAATCAAAAACCGTTTGATTTGCACCAGGACCCTTTATGGATCTTGCATATTTATCTTGAAATCCATCTAAATTATATAAACTAATATAGCTATAATTGTAATAAAAGCATGTGTACGTTTATTTTTTTTTATACGTTAATGACAAGTTATATAACACGCATAACTAGACATAAGTACATTGTATTTCCTGATCCCAGAGCCAGGCCACTCAGAATGGAACACGTCGTATTTAACACAAATGTCTTATGCCTTTACATTGTTGTTTGGCCCTAAATGACTCAAATTGTCTATGGGCCGTTAAACTATACCATTGCCATTACAATTGAACAAAAAACATCACTTATATTGAGGTATAATGTTAAAATTGTTCGATTAATCAGGCTTTGCTACAATGACTTATAAAAGAGAGAGTAACACAAGTCAAAGGTGTATACTTATAGCAGTATCCACCAATGGTCCTGTGTTATTTCCTGTTTCTAACATATTCTCCTCCATGTGAACCCATGTTTAATGGATTGGAGATGACATAAACACATCAAGTACACAAAATGACAACATGATAGGCCTCCAGGAGTACAGCCTCTTAATTTGTCAAACTTGGGCTAAATGTTCTTCCACGAGCTGATCTCGAGTACATCCAATTTGTGACGTTTTGCTCCATTACCATCAGCTCTTCACTTCTGACTCGCTCCGATAATGACCGAGTTTAAGTGATAACGATTTAGTCGTATATAGTTTTGTGAAATGAAATATATAAATCGATACCCTAACATCAACACCCTTGGTGAATGTCTTTACATAATAACAACAACAAACTAAGGAAATGGTAAAATGTTTTTAGAAAAGACAAGATGATCAGACACAAATAAGGTTTGAACGACTAGGCGGGTTTCATGAAATATGTATGTAACCGATTTGCGTTCATACCGAATCATGAACATTGAAAAAGCTGTTCAATCCTTATATCAACATTCTTAATGTTTTAGTTATTATTGCCCTAAATACAGATATTCCCATTTATTTTCGATATTGCAGTATGTAAGATTCCTGGAACATTCTAACGTCATCAACATGTTTGTTTCCAATTGTTGTCTCATTATTCGAAGCTTCAAAATGACACTGATCCAATTGCGATCATAGTCCCATGAACGCAATTTCTTATGGCAATGATTATAGAGGAACTTATAGTGGAAATGTAAATACATGACTGCTGGTAAAAACTAAAACGTATCCTGTACCATATGTGGTGTCTGGCATTGTATGCACTATTCAGCCTGTATCTCTCGATTCAACAGCTTTATAAAGCTGTATCCGCGTAGTTATGTACTATCGAACCATGGGGCATATGTTTCTGAACAATGCGTACATGAAGAACGAGTTGGTCATTTTATCTCCTGTCATACAGCGGAATAATGATATTCTTTCTAGCAACAACTGACCGCCTGTCTCTTAATAACGGTATAAAACCCAATCTCGTTTTTTTATCACATATCAAACTAAATGACTTGTCGTTGACTAGCGAAAATATTCTGGCATCATAAACTTATTAAACTATAAACAAATTTCTCGAAATAACAAGAAATTCCACCTACATAAGTCTCCACCATACATGTACATATGTCAAATTTTCAAAATAAAAAGGGCAGAGTTAAGCCCCTGTGTATTCTCTCTGAAAGACTAGATGCTCATTTTGGATCAAGGGGTTTAAAATGATCACATGGAGAAAACAATAAAATAGATATGAAGTCTGGTTTGCAAGTCTCCAGCCTGCCATGTTGAGTTTATTATTCATGAAATAGACGACCATGACCTATTCCAGTACCTTTCAAAATGGTTATTGTTAACATGTATAAGTAGTTCTTTGTCACCTAGTTCTGTTGATCACCACCTTAACCTTCTTATGAACTCGGGGTTCATGCTAAAATGTGGATGTCTGGAGGGCTATATACCTTCAAACCATCACAAATACACAACACAGAGCATAGAGTCATAGAGCAATGTTTAGTGGAGCTGATGTGGCTGATTGGAGAAGTCTTGTTCCGGTTTAATACAGCAATGGGATATCCTCCATGCAGAATTTCTCAATCATGGTGCTATTTGATGACCACTGTGGATTGACCTGGCTAAATCTATTCCTTTTTGTTGTCGATTTTGTGGTAATAACCTCATCTAACATCCCCATGCACTTACAATTCCCTCGTAGAGAAGACCAAGTTGATATTCATGATGATTCCTACTTTACAAGTCATACTGTATACTATATATAGTATCTACGTCGTGATGATGCTTTACTAACTTCACAAGTAGAAGCATATTTGAACGAGCTATTTAACTTTTGCTTTGAAACTCAACTATCCATATCCTGTATGTTAGTCAAATACCAAGACAGACGAGGTGATGTTTGGCATAAGGAATGAGCATGCAACTTTAATAACCAAAGCAATAAAACAAGAAAATACCGAAGTGATAACAAAGTCGTTATTTATACTCTGTATTGGTAGAATAACGTTAAAATAAGGATGTTTTGCAAGGGTCCATAAGAAAAAAGAGAATCTGTAACCACCCTATGTTGTGCGTTTGCCCGTAAGGAAGAAGGAATAAACAATACAGTGTTTCTGGGTGATGTAATATTCATCCTGTACAGTGGACCACCATGTTTACCTTTTGCCAGTCCTGATTACCCTACTATCAGATGTTAAGGCCTAGTGAACTGTTATATTATGTGTTTAAGGGTAATAATAACGAAGGTGCATTATTGCCTGTTTAAATAACCAACGCTTTAAGAGGTTAAGTGTGCACATTGTTGTGGATGGTTACCCTGTCTAAATTTGAAAATATCAGCAGCCAATTCTTATTAATAATGAATATATCGTTATTCAAATGAGGACAAGAACAACTTATTGGATAAGTTTTATTATTCGAGGGTGTATTAATAATAACCGCAACATTGCACTCTTTCGAAGCGTGTGCCTCGCGCAGTCTACTTTTTGAATAGAAAGGGAAAATAGTGAAATGACTACAAACGTTTAAAAAACTGAAATTTTATGGTAAACTAGAAAGTAGTTCCGTCGAACAAATTCCGGAATGGCGCACCGGTGCGGCTTATTTCCTTTGAATTTTGCCCCCTCCCCCCCTCAACAACAACAACAACAACAACAAAACGCAAAACAACAAAAACAAAAACGATTACAAATCGGTATTTAAGGTGCGTGCTCATGACACCTAATCTCTGATTTGCGTGTTTTTTTAGGTTTATACTGTAATCAAACATTATCTAGCGTTTCTCTACCGGTCATGTTTCTCTTTAATCATCAATAATGACGCGTAGGTTGACATGCTCTTGTTTCAACGATCAACACAACAAACCATCGCGAGGCTACTACTGGGGATTAACAGCGTAACAAGATAGCGTTATGTTAACGCTTTTTTTGTCTATACGTCGACAGCCATCATGATTCCAAACGAAACCATTCCCAGAGCGGAAAATGTTGTGAATTGTGACGAGCGTCTTACAAATGGATGCACAGGTCTTCTTCTTGATGCGTTTTTCTCTCTCGTTTTAAGCGTGGGTGGTTCAATGCAGGCTATACAGATCATTTTGATATGATGGCGAGATTGTTGATTAGGAAGTAAAATTCTACGAATTGTACAGACTACTTAAGTACAGCTTTTGAAAGCCTGATTTAATAAAGGAATTTTCTTACAAAATATTTTTAAATGAAACAAATAAAAAAAATCAAACTAAAATCTAGAATCCCGATACACGTAATGTGTTATTTCAATACTAATAAAATATGTTTTAGTAATAAACTATATTATCATTTATGGAAGACATTGTTCATATTGTAATGGCTACTCCTGACAATAATCTAGTTATCGGGGTTCAAGATAAGGAAAAACAACCATACCTTCAATACAAAACAGAAATTATTTTTTTCTAGATAAAACAACAAAAACAAAACAGTAGTTCGGCAGATTAACCAAAATTTAGGAGCCGAGAAAGAAAAAAGAAAATCATCATAAAATCGACACCTTTTAACTTACTTTGACATAGATGGCACATGTTAAGTGACTTTGAAAAACATATAATGCAATTTCTAGGACAACTGACATTGTGTTGCTTAGGTTTGGTTTCTCCGAACCCCCCTGGACCCGTTAACTCTCTCGCGCAGCGTTACCAACATCTAAACAGTCGGGCGTGAACAGCTCCGGCAGTGTATTAATACACTATTAGTGATTGTCCTTGGAATAGCACGTGTAAGTTCACATCTTTACAATCCTATTAGACTGCAATGGATCGATACCTAGTCGGAACTATTCTCCAAGCAATGCTAAAACGACGGGTCAAAGAGGCAACACTTGGATTGAAGGATTAGTGGAAGGATACAGCATCATAATGCAATCTGTTCGGTCACTTTCTGTTGGGCAGTAGGCAATTCGGTCATTATTGGGCAATAACTATAACTGGTATACGACTAATATCTTTTCGCTCGGTTGCCTAGCATTGTCGTTATTCGTGTGGAATTTAATATAGCGTGACGTATAGGATAAGGGGAGCTTTTTGGAGTCCATATGATTGATTGGTGATGCAATCACATATGCTAGACTTGAAGACATTTACAGAATCGATCCTATAGTCAATATCCAGATTTGTATATATGACAGCCCTTACCGTTTTTACATTCCGTAATGTCTATGCCGAATCTCGTTTGGTTTTGTTTGCGAATACTTCTTGTCCCTTGAAAATGTTTTATGTACTGTAAGCTACTCGTGAAACGATCAATTAATCATTTATCGAGGCAATGTCTTGAAAATTACCCAAATATACCACACCAACAGGTAACCAAATAGAATCTAACACGGAACGGTGCTGCTAGGACGAAATAATGTCACTATTTATTTCCGTGGCTTCTTATTGATGCATTCACATACTGATACATTCTTCATGTTGTAAGAGGCGACTGATGTGGGAATATCCTGCACAAAATCTGGGAATGTAATACCCTATACTTAGAGACACAAAAAAGACATAATAAAACATTCTGCATCCATTGCAATTTCATTTACATATCTGCCCCTCAATTATTTTTGACTGCCTTTTTCTCCGAATGATTATCTTGGTCTTGGTAATATCTAGTTTTTTTACTTTATTGTTGAACGTTCGCCAAAGAAAGGAATATAATTGGTTCTGTCCTCTGATCGAAAAAACCCCAAAAACGGTACGTACTGCCCTTTCTGTCAGGAAAACGCGGCCTTGTAGAGTATTTAACTACTGTGCTTTGCAATGACCTTCAAGTTGCGAATCTTTGATTAGCATCGTCTTCATATGACCTCAATACTGACACTTAAGGAAGTAAAACCCCTAAAGAACAAACAACCAATACCATTGTCTGCTCGGGTATTCTATACAGTATCAGATACCCTTCTTGTTATAACTGTCTTATTTGGGTTTTGAATACTATGCGGAAACAAAGCAAAAGCTAAGAAATAAAGAAAATGCATCCTAGGCGTTTCAAGAAATGTTTGCAAGTCAAATATTTGTGAATTAGCAAATTCCTTTCTTTCTTTCTTTCTTTCAATTAGTACAGAACATAGTGTAGTTTACACATTGCTATATAAGGGGGTTACTTATACGTGTAGTGACTCCATTTCATCTTATCTCTGTTGATTGCGTTCATTAAGAACTGCGGTAATAATCAATATACCTATACAGCCCTCCGAATGTCGCCATTAGGAGAAACAATAACATCCTATTTTACAATAATTAGACGTTTCTTTAAGACTGCAATACATTTTTCCAGTATTGCATTCGTTCCTTATTTCATTTCAACAGTGTCAATAATTGTAATCATATCACTTTTATTACCTACGAAAACGTCTGAATTTATTAGTTATGATCATTGGATGTAGATGTATACTGTAACTACAACGGCCTTGGATGTATTAAACAAGTTCATTGAACGCAATAAAGCAACATTCATTTTACTGAAATTGTGCTAATAATAATTAGGTTTTCGGTAGTAAGATCTAATTGCGGTTAATTTGAGTCCAGTAAACTGTAAGTTTACTTTTCAAATTAATAATTAAGAATATATCTTATATTTCAATTGAGCCATATTTGGAAGTACAATGCTATTAACTGAAGTCTAACATAAGCTATTTTCCTTATAATAAAATGTTCCAGCAGTAATTCAATCTTAACATGTCTTCTCCAAACGCCACAATTACTTTGTTGGTGACAGACAATGGCAAGATCTGTAAATGTATGATTTGAGTCATTTATTTGTTTATACACTATAATGTATATCATCACATAGTATCAATGCATATGTGTCAAAAACATACTCTATGAAATCCATTATTAAAATTATTAACAAATCGAATTCAAATATCTCATGAATTGTCTATCTAGGGTGTTCTTTTTTGTCTTATTGCATGTATTTCGTACAGTTATTAAAGACACTTCGTTCCACTCTACGACCATCACAGCAGACCTTAACACCGAGACATTGCTAATACCCATATCCTAAAATATTTGATTGATTGAACATGATAAGCCGTTTACAAAAAAGACAGGATGAAATAGAATATAATTTAATTCAACGTATATATGTAGCAACACTGACACAAAAAGGCAAGACCGTATCTGAACGTCGATAGGGAGCATCAAAATAAAAGGGTGACAACGTCAGCCCCCATCCGTTGTGACGTTTCCGGACCCATTTACGGAAAATATACATATTCATATGTACACTACGAAGATAATAACACATTTCTAATCAGGTTGGGTATTGACAATCTGAATGTTAACTCTCACTTCATAATGACGATTAATCGTACTATCACAGTTTGACCCCTAAAACTTCGGAGCTTTTATATGATTGAGATAATCTCCAGCCTTAGCATTTGACTGTTTGAAGCTCTGTGCTATATTACAAACCACAGAATATGTATAACTTATTGCCCCAAGCTCATTACGTTACATCATGTTAGTGAAATCCACACCCTCGGTGTAGACCCGAGAGAAGCACAGAGTTCACTTGTATACCAATCGATCAAATCTTAACAAGATTATCAGTACCAGAAAACATTGACAAGTTCTCACTCGAGGAAACCTGTAATTCGTAGCCATATATAACTCCTGCCTGAAACCCTTTGGTCGGGGGGAATTGGAAACACTACTGAAGAATACACTAGGTTGCATTTGTATTGTCCCCGAAGTGCAACAAATCAAATTATATATTTATTTTTTCTTTCCTCCGTTCTTTTATAATTTATTGATCGACAGCTATATTTTGCAAAATATTATTTCTTTCAATGATAAATAATATAGAACCTACCCATGTGTTGTAACTGAAATGTATGACTTGGTGCCATGATAAAACATACACTCCTAGGACAAAACGAAGCAGAATAATCCTTCTGAGGATACCAAAGATCCAATGCAATTTGAGTTGATTTGTTTTTGATATTTATAGCAAAATGATAAAGACATATGTAGTAAAATACAAGACATATATTAAGGAACATAAACAAAAACCAGATTCTGCACCAACAACAAGAAATGAAAAGTGTCATAATTCAATCACTCTTTATTTTAATCAAATGAAAACATAGAACTCAATTTCCCAAAGGAACCGCAGTATGACACCGAGTTGCAGAATGGCCGAATGATGGATGGCTTCAGTCACATCAAACAGTAACGCGCGGAAACATTTACATATTCTGGAAAACTTTAGATTAATCATTAAACAATTGAAATACACTGAGAATGTTCATGTTATTATATAGATACATATAGATATGCATATATGTGAAATATTGTATCGATAGGCCTTGAAGAGCCTGCCGTTGATCCATCTTTCTTACCTTCTTGCAAACACTTGGTCCGCAACTGTACTATTGTGTGTTAAGTTTCTGGTCTAATAGCGTGCCCTTTACATTGAATGATGTGAACGTTCAAATCAATGCATCATGTATGAAGAGAGAACTACAAGCTATTCAAACATCGTGTTTGTAGAATTCTGAACGATTTGCTTTACGAACAAACCGGTTATTATCAAATGGCCATATATTCGTCTTTGTATAGTGTCAATAATCTTTAATATTTTTGTGTGGGCGCGTGGGCATAGAGGGCGTATTCGTGATATAGATGCATTATCTGGACCCATGGATATGATTGTTTTGAAAATATTCTAATGTATAAACCGTAATTTTTAAAATTTAATCTCATCAAACCAATGAGAAAATAGTTATTACAAATATATTTGCTCATCACATCAAGGCAGCAAGTTCGACTCCTGTAATTAAGATATCTGTTATTGGCCTTTCATTCCTTCTCATGGCACCATACTGTCGGTATATGGCAGTTGATTTTATAGTGTCAAAACGACCTTACTTGTGTATCATTGGGGCTTACGGAAGCTACATCGTCTGGCCTTCTTTGACATACAAACACTGTGGATTTGCTTTCCTTTTACCGAAAACATCGTATACGCTACTGTGAACATTTCTACAGCGTAGACTAAAGCCTATTCAGTAGACAACCATGGCTTCGTTATATCTATTGGTAAACGGGAATAACTTTCAAGAAACTCTTGATATGTGGTGGAGAAGCGAATCAACAGCGACACGTTAACTCATTCACCCCAAAAGACACATTTGAGCTCTTCCAATTCAAAGTTTGGAATAGTTCATTAGGAAATTTCAGGGTTGAATGAGTTAATGTTGATACCGTTGACAAGAAAGTTAGTGATATTGAAAAGTGTCATAGAATTGTCAAAGTAAAGCTACTACGCACGTGATACTATAAACAGATATTCAGTCAAGAAAGTATATGTATTTTTTATATAAAACTTTAGGGATGACTGACCTGTATGGAGTGATTATAATACTGAAATATGAGTCATCATCGACCTTAGAGACCCTGTGCTGGCACAGACCAGATATACATTTATTTGAAACATGCGAGCTTTTTTTCGGTCATCATATACGATTAAAATTGATTGCAACATTTATAAATAATTAATTTGACATAGATATCAAACCGAGTTACCATGCGACAATGACTAATTCCCGCCGTCTAGAGTCGCTAATTTAGTCCGTGACGGTCGGCACCTGGTGAGGGGATGGTTCATCCCGACTTCGTTCACAACGTGTCCTTCAAGCGGAGAAACATACTGCTGCTCTGAATGCACTGTATTAACTGTTTGTAAAAACATGTTTTGCTCCTCAAAATATTTATTGGCAATGGTTTTTCAAATCATGAAATGAATAAAAAAGGATACTATTGAATCATAAGGGAATTGCTTCAATATCTAAGGAGCAGAATAATCATGATATATCTGCGGGGTTATTATGACATGCAAAATATAGAACTCGTCATTTTAACAGGAATATACCCATCCCATGCATAGGTAAACGTTAAACTCACGCACGAACACGACTTCAGCAAATCATTTGAATTAACGATCTGCTGTTCTTGGAAAGCGTAGTCCCTTTATTGTGTTATACCATATCTATCACGCGGGCGTATGACAAAGGGAAACGGGTCAGTTATGTGATAAGCATGTTTATATAGTGACATACTAGATTCGTGCTGAAAAGGAAGGGGACATACGTGACATTTGCCTTTATTGACGATAAATTACGCCTATCGAACTTCAAGCGAACAAGATACGGAACAAAATTGTGGGCTGACCCCTAATTTGATACCTGTATCTAGGAATAATCCAAGTGTTACCCTGTCAATATTGACTGGGAACGATGTCGTTTGATGTTAAGCAATACGCGTAAATTGCATGGAAAATCTTGTGGTTGTCCTTATGTTAACTGTAGCACCTATTACAGCGCACTGTTCTGACCGTAGGTAGCATCAGCTATATCTAATCACGTTTTTGGAGAGCACAAATGCGTCGATATCATTATATAAACATTGATGATTTTACATTCGTTTTTTACACAATTTTGCAAAATTAATTACCGTTACTGATTTTGATCAAACTTCGTGATTTGAAAAAGAACCCATTATTAGTGAATATTAATTGCTTTAACTGAAACTTCGAAAATGCATCGTCTACAAACCGGCGATTCGATTTCAAAATTGGTGAAAATATGGCAAAATATGGACGAAGACAAAATTTATACGGACAGCATTGTAAAACTAAAAGGTGAAATGACCAGATGTTTTAGAGGAGTAAGCGTCTTCTGCTCCTCGATCAGATGTAAGGAATGTCACGTCATCAAAACAAGTACTGGGGTAGTGACAACGCAACAAAAACGCGCACTAATGTGTTTAATCAAAAACATACAAATGTAGAATTTATATCACACAGATATGTTTATTATTGCAAATTTCAATCCAGTTCCGTGAGTGTTTTGGATATTATTATATGTTACATTTGCGAACATTTGTTGTTTTAAAAGTTTCCAATTACATATCTATATTGAAATTTGGAAGAAGTTATCCTCTCGAAGGACCGAAAACAAATATCTCGCTCTAAACACATCGTTTACAGTGACTGTGTATGAACATCGGCATGTTGACATGGAAAGCATGGTGGAACTTGACATGTTATGTGTATGTCACATTTCATAAGCACGTCCGTTACACAACGTTGACACGTACTCGGTACATTGTAAGCATTCTGATCACGCCCATGGTACAAAGACGTACAACATGTGGTTTGGAAACCGGGCAAGTTTTCTTATCAAGACGCTATAATTTTGATATCGGGTTCCGATAGATTTTGACGCCAAATATCACTCTCGTGTATACAATGTATAGCCTGGGGTTCCGACCGAAACAGCATCGATTCATAACGGCAGTTCTAGCGGATACATGCTCACTTGAATACTTCAAATACAGACAGTGCTTATTGCACCAGTTGTGTTAAGATTTATAACCGTATTTAAGACGTTTCATTCATAGTGTATAACATGCTTGTCGACATCTCAAACGACAGTATTATAACGCTAGCATCGAACTACAATAATTTTGTTTTCATACATAATATGTTGACTTTTGATATATCCATTAGATGTTTACATAAATGTTAATGAACGTGAACATTTAAATGCAATTGTATTTCCATAACGGCGCGACGCTATAGTTTTCTTCTACAGAGGAATCATACATACATTGTAGTCCTAGGTCAATATACTACATTATGGCCTCTTCTACAGAGGTAGCATACATAAATTGTAGTCCTAGGTCAATATACTACATTATAGCCTCTTCTACAGAGGTACCATACATAAATTGTAGTCGTAGGTCAATATACCACATTATGGCCTCTTCTACAGAGGTATCATACATACATTGTAGTCCTCTGTCAGTATACCACAGTATGGCCTCTTCTACAGAGGTCCCATACATACATTTTTGTCCTAGGTCAATATACCACATCGTGGCCTCTTCTACAGAGGAACCATACATACATTGTAGTCCTAGGTCAGTATACCACATTATGGCCTCTTTTACAGAGGAACCATACATACATTGTAGTCGTAGATCAATATACCACATTATGGCCTCTTCAACAGAGGTAGCATACATACATTGTAGTCCTAGGTCAGTATACCACATTATGGCCTCTTTTACAGAGGTCCAATACATACATTGTAGTCCTAGGTCAATATACCACATTATGACCTCTTCTACAGAGGTAGCATACATAAATTGTAGTCCTAGGTCAATATACCACATTATGGCCTCTTCTACAGAGGTATCATACATACATTGTAGTCCTAGGTCAATATACCACATTATGGCCTCTTCTACAGAGGTAGCATACATACATTGTAGTCCTAGGTCAATATACCACATCGTGGCCTCTTCTACAGAGGTACCATACATACATTGTAGTCCTAGGTCAATATACCACATCATGGCCTCTTCTACAGAGGTATCATACATACATTGTAGTCGTAGGTCAATATACTACATTATGACCTCTTTTAAACAAATCCATCTTCTATTTTGATGCTGATATCGTGTATAGTGTTTGTCCAGAGAATATAGTACATTACCCATGACAATTCTGGTATTATACTCCCAGAA
Source organism: Mizuhopecten yessoensis (assembly GCF_002113885.1). Lineage (NCBI taxonomy): Eukaryota > Metazoa > Mollusca > Bivalvia > Pectinida > Pectinidae > Mizuhopecten > Mizuhopecten yessoensis. Next base: position 565,806 of record NW_018408313.1, read on the forward strand.
ATAATAGATAATACAATATAACCCTGCTTTATTTACTCTGTATACAACTGATTTCCCAAAGTTTTTGCCCTGATTATTCTGCACATGTAGATATTGTCCTATCGACCTAACACTCCTCTTAGACTTTGCACATCACGAGAAATCAACCGGGTTTCAGAGAGTGTAATAAACAGGCATTGTGTTGTGGAGTAATGGACACCGATAATTCTAACTTTAATTCTAATGTTCTCACTTTCTAAAAAGAAATGAATTAAGAACAATGGTATAACGCGTTAAACAACCTCACTACCGGACCGGGTGTCAGTCGCGAGTCTTTGTTGTGTTAACTCCTACATCATACTACGCTGTTACATTGCCAGATTGATTGATGGCTAACTAAGATACGATGGTCTCTACAAGTTTCCCGTCTCAATTAACAGTTTCCGGAATCACCGTCACGTCTCCTTTACATCCATCACTCGACTACAACCAATCACACGCTTCCGGTTTCAATAGCTTTCGATTTTTTTTGTCGAGATGCGAGATAAGAGCATGGTTGATTGGATTTCCGGTAATTTGATAAAAGTCAAAGAAAAACGCGTCAAGTGTGCACTTGATTACATTTTCGACATTCAATTATATAAACATCAATAATAAGCGATGTTTTGCAAAATAAACGAATTGTCTTAAAATACGTTCACTTGATACCACACTCACAGAAATGTCAAGACAAGACTGCAGACTTCTTTTAGTTTGTGTTTTAAAAATATCGCCGTTAATTAATCATCTCGTTTATCGAACATTGCGTAATCGATTATAATCATTTGTCGGTGTGTCATATTGCGGTTACATAGTTAGTTTGGCCCAGGTCAATCACCTGACATCAATCTACACACACCACGATATAACACTCCATAAAGGATGTCACCAGGGAAGGTCACCAAGTTTACCAAATGAAATGTCAAAGTTTTAAGAACAGTTTATCGATTTTGATTTAAACATATTTAATCTGCAAAACCACAAATTGGATAAGACACAAGTTGAAAAACTCAAAATGCGCATCATCTCCTTAAAGTAATGCTATATACATGTGACCGCAAAGTAGACAAGTAAATTGAAACAATTCCAACTAAATAGGATTTAAAATTAACAAATCAAAAAGTATGTCGACACATTATTTGTACATTCTGTCAGGTGAAGTTAATTTTCTTTTTCTTTAAGAAGAATTATGCGGTCACACATTTTGTAAACTAACGAACACGGATTAAATTATCAATCTTAACCATGTATTATGCGATCTTAACAAGCCGTAAAATTTCAATACTGCGCATAAGTTATCGATATTGACGAGAACGCATGTCTAACGACCAATGGTATGCTGTATTTAAGACTTGATTGGGATTGCTAATAGGTAGCACTGACCGATGCGAAACGGAATGCTCCATTATGAGGTGGATTTTGTCACTCATTCCTAATTACGCATAACAGAGATCGAGGTGAGGCGGATTGGTCACAGGCATGGTTTAGGCCCGTTCCATGCTCCTGGAGTTCGAAGCCAATTTATGACATACATTGGTTATGTATCTGATCGATTTCGAATCGAAACTCATCGAACTTACAGTCGGAATCCTAAACCGAGTAGAACAGCTTGTAATGACGTTGGTATTAGGTAAAAAGGCGAAAAGTGATGTTTTGAATGGCGTTGGTACTAAGTAAAAGGAAGAAAAGTGATGGTCCGAATGTAACTGTTGGATACATTAGAGTACTACAAGTACGTTACTATACACCACTATGACGAGCTTGCAATACTGTTAACATTGTATAACGTAGTCTATAAAGCAGCTTTCATGATTGCGAGGGTAATATTTTTGAATCAACAAAAATTAGTATCCCTGGCCATGTTTATGAACGTTTATTAGGGAATTCCTTAAATTCGGGCTTGAAGGAAAATTTTCCAGGAACGTTCCTGTTCGTGAAACTGTTGCAAGGATACAGTTAATTGTGTGGTAACAAATGACGTGGTATTGTAATTTATGCATCGATCCAAGTGAAAACAAAGGAAATAACATTTTCTGCGGAGTAAATGTCAACTTTTGGTAAAATTGCAACTCAGAATGATGTGACATTTTTACCGAAAGGTCATTTAAAGCCCTAAAACATGTAATTTACTCTGAAAACCTTAGTTTGGATCCAAATAAAGCTTATCAGTGAAACAAATTTACATGTGCCTGGGATCACACAGTGTATCATCCCATTATCGGGACAAGGGATCGCCATTTGCTTAGTTTTAACATCTAAATAAAACACGTGACGTGTGACAATCGATCTATCAAATTGAACAGATTAAACACAAGACTTGAATGACTCTTAGACAGGTAGACAACGGCTGCGTCATGTAGTAATTTATTTTAAAAATAATAAGAGCAAAGTACAAAGTCACAAAGTCTGTCGTTAGAAACCCTGTGTATATGTTGGTATAGTGTATTGCCTGACAGGTTTTCACCTACGAGACCGTCAGGTGGATCAATTATTTTCAATAAAGTAGAGTAAACCTGTACGATACAAGAAAGTTAGACTTTCGTGTCATTACCATTGAGTATATGTAAAACGTTGTCCAACCCCAGATAAAAATAGAGAAAAAGTCGCGCTGGTAAAATTCTATAAACCATTTATGAGCACCGGAAGTAATTCTTCTCTATACCGGATATGAAGTGGCGTGATTCCTTGAATAGATCTCGCGGACTCCATTCACCCTGAGGCAATGGGATATGTGGTCATTACCTGTTTTTACAGTTGTTTTTATCAAAATTGATATCTATTGATTGACATCCCATACAAACACTCCGTGTGTTTATCGGTCATTGCTAGTTTGATATTGGATATACGGGAACATATCGCTTTGATACCTGCTTGATAAGTGAGTACCCAGCAAGGTCATGTAATAGCCGTCCGAGTGAGAACTGGGGCGTGTCATAATTCCAGAATGGTCGGGATACTGGAGTTATCGTTCCTTCCTATAACTTGTGAAACGGTCTCTTGGCTATAACTAAAGTCTTCATGGAAACCCCGCGTAGATATAAAAGTGTTTTAAAATGCATAACTGTATCTTACTGTATGCTTTGGATTTTAAATGAACAACAAAATATGCATAATATTATATTTTGTCAATTCTTATCATCTATGAATTGTTCGGACCTATGAACAAATTCAAGCTAAATCATACATTGTCATGCTTAATCATACCCCGTCAACCTTAATTATATGGTGCCAGGCTAAATCGTACGTTGTCAGATTGAATTATCATGATCAAAATCTAATCAGAGGATTCAAATTTCATATTTAAAACAGATTAACGTACGATTGGTTTAATAAAAATGACAGCCTGAAATTTGCATAAGCCGTTATTCCGCCCACATTTGTTGATGACGTCAAACAATCTCCTTCGCAGACAATTTGAATAGCTCCGCCCACATGTAGAATTGTGGTCGAAGACATGAAAACAGAAAATAGAGAGAAATTCAGTACAGAATAATTACTTTCACGTAAATACAGTATTCTCTGCCAAAAAGAAATCTTACAGATGTATGGGCTACTGGAATAACCGAGATCAGGAGTTTTTTTCTCCTATGTCCTCGATCCTTCTTTAATCTAACTCCCTATAAATACATCCCAAATTTGACCTAGGATTTCTGCAGTTTGACCATTAAAAAGCTTCAAATAACGATCCATTAAATTCATAAATGTTACAGGTGATTATGACCTCGGTGAATTAACGTACACGGGTCAATTAAGCATGGCAGACCAGCTAACGGAGCAATGTCGATCCCAAATTTCATAAAACTAAATTAGAGACCCTGCAAAGCATATACGGTATCTTATTTAGTATATGCGAAAAAATAAATATAATATAACTTATTCAATGCATAAGAAATAGAATGTCTATATGAAACAGTTCATATAGTATTTAAGAATTTTCGTATACGCTATGAGATACCATACTATAAATGATATATCATATATATAGGACATCTCTTTTGTATGTTACATATTTTATATAATTTATAAAATATCTTAAACAATAATCAGGATATCTAATATAATTTGATGAAATAAAGGTTCGTCATTATTCCTTGAAATAATCACCCCTGTAGGTCATGGACCGCGAAACGATTACAGCTGTTGTTAACTGGATTCTCGTTAATGGCGACTGATGAGGGAACCCCATGCAAAATTGGGGATTTGCTTTTTTGTCCTCTACTTGGGGAAAAACGACCAAAATAAATCTGCTGCACCCATTGCAATTTTTGAGATTTTTGTATTTCTTTCTACTTCTATCTACCTTTTCTTTCCTAGCGCCGTGCTTTGCAATACCTTACCTCTGGCTTTAATGTTGAACGTTCCTCCAGGTGAGGAAAGCAATGGGGTCCGTCCCCAGGCTGGGACATACCAAAGTCCTCAAAATGGTAATTGTTATTCCCTGCTTAACGTTCAGGATTTGCGGTAATGGCAACAACTGGTTCACCCGTTGTCACTATAATGTGACCGGACGGAATATTGTGCTGGGTGTCTTCGGCAAAGTATTTCAGTGAGAAAGCACTATAAAGTCGGCATCTGATCCGCGCTATCACAAGGAGGCAATTAAACCAGCATACCCTGCCTCTAGCAATATACACCCATGCACGCATACATTACACACGAGGAGGCACGTCCTTAAATGACCCTAGCTGTTGATAGGACGTTAAACAATATATAAAAAAACTTAAATAAATGTTAATTTGTAGTGCCATATTTTAGAAGTTTAAAAAAGTAACTTTTCGAACAGGGAAAAACAAGAACTGATAGTTTATTTTATTATACTTCAAAGACAAACATCCTTTGCTTTAAATATTCACGGCATTCTCTTTTGCTATAGTTGTTTAATTGGTACTAAAAGGCGAAATAAGTGAGAGATAAGATCTGGTGTATTTTGTATTTAATTGTTCGTCTCCAGGAGGATGCTACTCAATTGTGACATTTTAATCAATAGTGATTTAATCGCTCTCGAATTCGATTAATGCTAGTGTCAAGATTCGTTAAATTCAATATCTTAAAATCGATATTTTTCTCTGAGTCACTAAACCGAAACATAACTCATAATAAACATCACAGTTATTTTTCATTTTTTATTGTGCATGCATGTTTTTGTTTATGTTTTGCGTCCTATTAACAGCTATGGTGATTTGAGGACGTTCCAGGTTTTGGTGGTGGAGGAAAGCCAGAATTCCCGGAGAAAAGGAACCGACCTACGGCCAGTACATTTTGTTTTGTAACTTGCGATTGCTCGAAGTTGGCCACGAACCCGCGACCCAGTGGTGGAGGGCTAGTGGTAGCAGAATGTCAGACGTCCTTATCTCAGAAATGTCATTTCAGGAAGTTCCGTACAATTTAGAGTTTATTATGTAATTGGTATTTCTGCCTCCGAAATGACACATGGAAACTCTTTGTATGATTTATTTTATTTTTAACCAAGGGCTATGAATGTTTTATGTATCAACATAAATTAAAATAAACTTTATTTATTTGACCACAATTATGAAACAAGTTTTTACAACTTATATCAATCATTTTTGTTGGCCCGGATGTTTTAGCGCGCGGGGGTTTTAATGTGGGAGGAAACCGGAGTACCCAGAGAAAACCTACGTGATTGGGAGGGTGACCCCATACCTTTTCACGTCCGATCGGGGAGTAGAACCCCGGCCGCCTTGGTGGAAGGCAAGTGCGCTATCCACTGCGCCACCTGACCATCCTCAATATAAATGTTTACACACAGCAGATATGTATCTCTAGTCGTGAATGAAAAGGATTGTTAATCAATTAAATAGTGCACATACCATGTCCATCATGTACATTGTATTAACTTGTGTCTACAATAACTCCCCACGTATTGATACCAGATAGAGTAGAGGGTCAGCTACACACCTTGTATATGACTCTGTCTAAACCATTAATTTTTCATAAATACAGAACCCTTAACGTGTTATTGTGTTTCGTGCAATACAATACACGGGCTTTAGAAGTCCGATGATTCGGATCATAAAATTCCCATCAATTCTGTATGAATTTTATAGCGACCGCACTGAGCCTCCCTGGCAGGTGAGAGGTTTAGAATGTGATTTGTTCCGGGACTATTGTTCCGCCTCCCAGGGGCTTCACGCTATGCAGGACACTATCATCCCGACCTCCGGGGATTTCACGCCATGTGAAGCACGTTTTATTCTATCTATATTTTCACTGAATAGATTGTAACTATGTAAGGTAAAACTGTCTCCTTACAAATTAATGCTCCGGACTGTGGTCGGGTGTCTGCTATTGATCTTTGAATATGTACCAAAAACTCAAACTTAACTATTATCTTAATAACCTCACAAAAAACAAATACATGTAGGTCCTTCTGCTTTTCATTCAGTTTTAGTACATATGGTTATATATAAGTTCCTATACCTTTAATTCAGTTTTTGTACATAATTATGTAAGTCCATATGCTTTTAATTCAAAACTTAACTTTTGCAGTTAAATACATGTAAAACCTATGTAATGTATTGTTTATTGGCCCTAGGGATTGTCAGCTAGCGTCATTATCACCCCATTTCTTTGAGACATACAATTTTGTAGCCGACCTACGCAATATTTCACTTACGGTTGATGTATATTTCATAAGTGTCTGCAGATCAACCCATGATTGATCGAACGGACAAAGCCATTACCAGAGGATGTTTAATAGAAATGGAACTTTGTACAAATATAAAGGTAAATATCATTGATCCCAAGCCTCGGAACTGCTAAAGGTACAATGCTGATTAGTAAATAATTAATGTTTTACATGTGCGTGATTGTGGGTTTTGATGCCGAAGGGCATTGGGATCCACTGTGACGTCAATATTCAAGGAACACGTCTTTTTTGAATTCTAATACACGGACATATCACCTCTTTGGTAAGCTGGTATTGGTATCAGCTCATCACAAGTGAAGCGTTTGTGTTTCGTTTGCGAAAATTTGTGAGCGTCGATATTCGTATAACTGTCATAGTGTTTGGTAGTGACATTACCGTTTATGAAATAATGTAGGTTATTAGCGCAGAGTTTTGTAGTGAAGAACTCATAATGCCATTCTGTAGGTCAAATGTAGCTGTCATTGTGTTTGGCAGTAAACAGTCCAACTGTCGTTATACCTGGTTGAATTTGTCCATACGGCCTATTAATGGTCATTTGAGGTCGTGCCATGTTCTGATGATGGACGGAAACCGGAGTACAAGAGGAAAAAAACACAGACCTGCACCTGGCGACCGCACCACGTGGTCCTCGAACCTGCGAAGGCTAGTGACGGACTTAACCATTCTGTAACCGCGTTCTGATGTAATTAGAGATGTGCATTTAATATTTTTTGGTTAGGTGTCCATTAACGAAGTGTCATAAGTAAACTTCATAGAGTTTGCAAGTTCTGTGATCATTTATGTACACATGCAGACTGAAAAAGTGTCTAGAAGTAAAGTCACGAGAAATATGACAATCCAAATGAATGTCACAGTGTTTTCTAGGTAGGCAACACTAACTGTTCAATTTAAGCTGTGTATCAATAACGCACCTGTATAAAAGAGAACTATGTTTTTGTTTTTTGTTTTTCATTTTTGTTTTTCTATTTCAAATGTTGGGTACAAAGGAAGGTTTTTGCTTGTTAATGTTAACAAATATAAACCTTCTTTATTTGACAACAATATTAACTTGTATTAATCACCTTTTCGCTCTGGGTGTTAATGTTCATGGAGTCTTAATTTAGGAGGAAACCGGAGTAACAGGAGAAAACCTATGTGATCGGAAGCTGACTTCATATCTTTTCCGTATCTGATTTCGGAATCGAACCCTGGAAGTCTTGGTAAAGGACAGAGGCGTTATCCTCTGCGCTACCCGACCATCATCTAATCTTGCTACTTTTAAATTGATGTAAATTTGGTTTCATAAAAGCAGCTATAGACGGGACAGAAGGTCGTACAAGTTACTTTTTATTGTAATTTCGACAGTCTCTTGCCACATTCCCCTACTAAATTCAACAGAAGTAATGTCGGCCAAATCATTAGTATTGCAGATAATTCAATACCCTGATTTTGTCGAAACAGCAGTGACACATACGTCAAGATTTTATCTACAACGTTTTCTTTTGTATGTATTTGCTAGGTTTAAACACAAATGAATGTATGTTATATCTGTTAGACCTGATTTTAATTTTTGTACTGAAAATGATAATATACAATGTGGATTTGTTAAACAGTTTGAGAAGAAGCTCTTTTCGACAGCCATGGAGACTTGTTTTTTTTCTGTCGTTTCTGTAGACTTACCTTTAGATGGTACTACGTGAATACTTATCTCTTAGGGTATATTTATTCCACGTGTACTACTAGGCATAAAGAGTGGAAAAGAATGTTGAAACAATGTACACGTAGAAGATTCTACAATAAACCCCCGTTGTCTGTAGGGCCGTGTTTTGGGCATTATGAGAAAGGTACATTTGCAACAGATTCTTTCTTTTTTATCCTTATAGTTCGAGTACAAATCTCTCATACGTCAATATATGTAGCCCCAGAATCGATAGAACTTAAGATGTTATTACAGAACTTAGAACAAATGTATATACTGTCCAAGGATAAAATAGCATTGGTGTTGTTCTTCTGGTAATAAAGAAGAAGCTTACAAGTAGTACTCTATGACAAGATGGGTCCCCTAGGATAAGGTAATATGTACATATAGTACATTAAGCACGGGCTTTTTGGTAGGATTTGTCTTGCGATTAGCACTGTTACATGTACCTTCCATTGAGACAACAGCTTTCGAAAAAATGTAGAGTACATATATACCATGTCTGAGCTGTAGCATTTTAGTTACATGGACAAATATAAATACATACATTATCCCACAGGAAGCATGGTCTACCGCAGAAAGAACATGTTAAATCGCCTTCAGCCACACGGAGGTATTAGCAAGGTGGCACATTATCCTTAATCAGCGCCCGATAAAGCAGCTACTGCAAACTAATCAATTGATTGTATGAAAGTGATTGGTTATATATGTGTAGTAAAGCCCCTCAGAATGTATACGGCGCTAGGTCGTATACAATGAAATACTTAGAGACAAAATTAGAATTACATGCAATCTCAGGTTTGGTATTGCAGGAAAAGTGCAGTGCTCCAGGGCAGACTTATTACTCAGAGGCACGCTTATTTATAAAAGTCAATTTTAGCACTCAAGGTGAACCTTAGTACTTCAGGGAAACCTTGGTGCTTCAGGACAAACTTACTATTGCAGAACAAGCTTAGTACTACAGGGAATAACAACTACATATACCATTTTAAGAACTTTGGTATGTCCTGGGCTAGGGACAGAATCAATGACTTTCCTCACCTGGTCGAACGTTCGACATTAAAACCAAAAGGGATGTATTGCCAAACAAGGCTCTAGGAAATAAATGATAGTTAGAAGTAGAAAGAAATACAGCTAGGTCTAGTAAAGTACTCTATTACATCGGCGTGCCCATAAACCGTACACATATCAGTCACATTAATATGGAAATCAGACAAACGTTGATTGAAATGCATTCGTTTAAATACCATATCTGATAATAGCACTAAATATCGATCACTTGTATTCATAAACACGTTTAATAATTAAGCGATGAAAACCGTAAAGTAATCATTAGAGTCCTGATTTTTCAACCGGAACATTTTATAACTTCGAACAATGTGTGTTCGATCGTGGAATATCGACCAATATGAAACGAACAGGTTTTCAATGACAATGTACCCTTTTCTGATTGAGCAGCAACTAGTTCTTATTATCCTATCCAAATTCGATATATATTGTTTAATTCAAAATGGATTTGTATTATACATAGCTTTCAAACGAACCGGTATCGGAAATCAACAACAATATGCTTATTATTTACTATTTCCATTTATTGGCGATTAGGGACACTGCCACTAGATCGATTACCTGCACGACAAATAATACACCTACAACTACAAATATATTTAGGCCCAAATAGAAACGTTTAATTTACTATTAACTCTATCAATGTTATAATTATAAACTGCTGTTTAAATGTATCTCGTTGGCGTGAAGTTTATTACGAGTATAAATAGGTTATGGCTACAAAAGGAATGTAGAGGGATTAGTAGAAAATATCATACTGTCTTCCTTTCTCAAATGTAATGTGTTGTGTTATATAAAGAAAACATATAAAACGAGGAAAGAAAGAGAGATATGAAAGATATGAAAAAAACCTACTGAAAGTCGAAGATCTAGGCGTAAACATTACATATACCGGAAATACAATCGTTTCCTGTGCTTCTTGTGATACTAGTTTAACTTGTGTATCGTATCTTATATAAATTGAGTTCGGTATTTAATATCCCGTTCTGCATATATAAGTGAGACAAAAGATGAAGAAGGAATATCTTGTTATTTAAGAGTTGTGTTTATTTTATAAAATTAATATAATTACAAGAGCAGGATGCCATGTTGCAACAAACAAGAGCATAGAAAAGTCCTGCTTTAAAACACAGGGTGACGCCGACTGCTCTGTAGAATAAGTAAATTCGATAATCGAAGTTTTGATCTACGATACTGTGAGTATTTACCTTAGGGCACTGCTCCCGCGCAGCATCCATCAATTGATCATGAATCACACAACACTATTACTCTGAGGACATTTTGTTCTCAAACAATTAATAAATGATTTATACAGATGCAAAGGTCAGGATGAACACTGTTGAGGTGTCTTTGTACAAGCGTAATGCATTTATAATGTGGATCTATATCACAGCAAACTACAAAACTACAGAACGATATTTCAGGCACACGAATTTGCTAAGTGGTACAACGAGAGATCGATACTTTACGCCAGAACATCAAGTGGCCAGTGCAGAGAAATGACCAAAAACATCATTACATCTATGACCTGCAGTATATTCTATGAGTCGTGGTACAATATACGGCCATTTGGCGGCATATTTAACCAAATCGCTCGAGCGAAACGCCTTCACAGCGAGTGTAATATTAACATAGTGTGATATCTTTAACGATAACAATTTTAAAAGTATAAAGATTGCCGTTAGTAGAAAAGAGCAGTTGAAAAAGACGGCATAAATTATTCCGTTTACAACGAGCTGGGTTAATTCTTTTAACGATATACATTCTCTTATTTCACTTAAGCTATTAAACAATGGATCAGCTAACCACATGTTAGGAGATACACCCTTTTAATATGTTCCTTGAAACTTTACAGTCCTACTTGAGTAGTTTAAATGTACTTATTTTTTAAGCATGGGTAAATATTGGTGAGAGAGAAGTACTGCTGTCATAGGACTTCGGTATCCTTATTTTCTGACTTAAGATGAGTGTGTGTAGCCAAGGAAGTTATAGTAGACTGCACTGTTCAGACTTGGCTCTGGTTTTATTAAGAAAAAGGTTGTGAATGTGTTACAGGTATGCTAGCATTGTGAGTTCTCAGCTACCTATCTGAGGGACTTTTTGTGTCATTAATAAAGTACCTTATATCTTTTACTTGTTATTTTATAAAGGTTTTGTTTGTACCGACATTTCTGTAAGATTTCTGTGAAGCATTTGTCTCCGTTAAGTTGATTGGTTACATGTAGCCGTGCATGCTTGGTGCAGGTAAGTATTACTATTAGTGAAGGAAGCACCAGTCTACTACCATCCATTCCTGTTATGGTAACCACACCATCGGAGATACTTTAAGCTGAGTTATGACACTATTTTTTTTAATTTTTTTTATTATATTTTTCAAAATTTTATGACATAAACATATATATAAATATCCATACAATGTACATGAGCGTCTAGAATCGCCTTTAAATAATGTATATACTGTTCAAAATATTCTATCAAGTGTCAGTATTCGTCTTACATTATATATTAACAAATAAGTAAAGATTCATATTCTGATATAAAAAATAAACTTACGGATATTCTTGTCCGTACTCTATTCTAATTAAAATTGTATTATAATCCAGTGTCTGATTTCCGGTTAGAGTCACGATGGTGAACAGACTTCGATTCGCACAAACGTTATTATATGGTAAATATTAGTATATGAAATGCTTCGTATGGTATAACATCATCCAATTCAGCGAATTAAAGTGCCATGTTAGCGTTATAGTTCTAGAGTATGTGTTGATAATAGTCAGGGTATAATCTATTAAACAAAAACNTGTTTTGATATTTTATTATATTTCTTGTTTTCCAGATAACCCATTTCATTGTATAGACAACAGTGTTTGTTATTGCTGTGTTTGTATCTGAACATTCTCCTAGCAATATTATTTCTTTGTTCAAAGTAATCAATAGTCCAGGTATTTTATTTATAACATTATTTTGTATGAGTTCTACCACTTGAGTAACAAAGTTACAATGCAAAAATAGGTGGCTCAATGTTTCTAATTCAATATTACACATATGACATATACCGTTGGATCGATTCATAACATGGAGTTTATATTCAGTATAAATTATTTTATGTACACATTTCCAATGAAGTTCCCTTATTTTTGTTTCTGTTGCAATCAGTTTACATTTATTATGACACTATTAGTTATATAGTGAGTTACTATGGTTCTGTAGAGGGTCAGTAACTGACTATATAACGAACTTATCGCATCGAGGACCCTTTTTGCTTAAAACGAAAATGATGTAATGCATAACAAAACAATATATGAATATTTAACAAATTTAATCAACTTTGATAAATGAAAATAAAATAAATTATATAACAAAAACATAACATTCTATTATTTTAGAATATTCAGGTACCCGCATCTGTTGTTTTAGTTTTAAAGCGGTGAGCAATGGGCGGCCATATTGCCCTATAATGGAATCCTATTGACCCTCTATAGAAAATTAGAGGGTCACCACTTGACAGCTCTAAACCAATGGTTTTTGGACATTTTTGTCCGAGGTGCGATAAGTATAATATATAAATAGTCATATTTCGCCTGGGTACATTTAAACGTTTTTTCAGATCTTATTATTCACTATAAGGAGCTTTTTCTCTAAGTGCATGCTGCATAGTGTGCCAGTATGTGAGTTTATGTTTCATTTATTCCCGCTGACATACTGTATACATATATGATTTCGATGGAAAAACATTTCGCGGATGTCCCCATCAAATTTTGTTCCCGGGGATTAAATATCGCGTAACACTGTCCAGTAGAAATATTACTCTTAGAAGATTACTTTTGTATTTGCGTGATGGGCATGACCTCCTTACAGGTTTTACACCAAAATAAAATGAAATAAGATATTAAATTAATGTTTAATTTCTATTAAGTGGCAGTAAAAGTGTAAAGAGGTTTTTTCTTTCATCGCTGTTTATTTCATAGTATTGATATTCACTGGGTATTTAATTTCCTGTTATCTCTGGTGATCTCGAAAACAGCCAAATTAAATCACCCGCGAAAACTACCAATTATATACAGTAGAAAGCTTAAAATTAGCGAAAATTTCCCAAGCGTGAAAATGTTATTTTTCAAGTACAAGTACATGTAATACTTATATTGTATCTACTCTGAGTTGTACGTCTTATCATCATCATTTATATATATATATATTGACTATTATCAACAATAACTTACAACACATGTTGCAGACACTGTGTGATCCCATATTTCCTTGCTTGAATAACGAAAATATATATACAAATGTATACTGGAAGTAAAATGAAAGATAAATACCTTCCTTGTTATCCTACACTACTATTAAGACGTGCCATTTTTAAACATTCCTTCCTCCTTTATAAGACTTATAACCTCCTGTTTTACATGTAAAAGATACATGTAATATAAAACTAGACTATAGTATTTGGCTTCACACATTTTCAGTTTTACGAGCTAGCATTGAACGTGCTTTATACCCCACGATTATGCCTATTTTTCTACAAAATTATTTTCTTAAATAGAAGGATTTTACCGGATATGTATCTGTATTATAATTTTGGACATGCTATATCGACGTGATAAATATAAGAAACATGTACTAAATATCCGTTATAATACCAGCGCGACATACCTTTGTGCATGCCATATATCCGTTCTAATACCAGCGCGACATACCTTTGTGCATGCAATATATCCGTTCTGATACCAGCGCGACTTACCTTTGTGCATGCCATATATCCGTTCTAATACCAGCGCGACGTACCATTGTGCATGCCATATATCCGTTCGAATACCAGCGCAACGTTCCAATACCAGCGCGACGTACCTTTGCGCATGCCATATATCCGTTCTAATACCATAGCTACGTACCTTTGTGCATGCAATATATCCTTTCTGATACCAGCGCGACTTACCATTGTGCATGCCATATATCCGTTCTAATACCAGCGCAACGTACCAATACCAGCGCGACATACCTTTGTGCATGCCCTATATCCGTTCCTACCTGTTAGAATAGTCTAATCTGTTATGATTCATACTGCACCTAACCTGACTAAATCACAAATATGCAATTTCTTTATAAAATCGAATTTCTTGTCTTCCAGTGTAACCTGACTCGATGAAGCCACATATAAGACATTTTACTGTAATGGCTATATATAATGTAACATTTCATAAGTGTCTGTACATCTACGTGATTCGGAATAAAGGAAGACGCGTTGTCGAATCAAATGGTCTTCGTAAATAGCTCGTAGCGTTGCCCAGGATTAACGAGTCTTAAATCCGCAGGGGATTTCTTTTTTATGTTCATTTACACATATAATCCGTTTCCATCGAGCCGTAATCACTCGTATTGTCTTCAAGAAATAAGAAGTACGATCGAAAATGTTCTCTGAAATACATGTCAATATTTTACCCTTACGATGTATATACAGCGTGTATCTTCGACTGGCAAAGGACGACAGTACAGGAGAAACAGTGTTCACATTTTGCCTTTGAAGTAGGCTAATCATGCAAACACAGTGTTGGAAGTCAAACGTGATCAGAAAAAGACACGAGAGGAAAACTGAATGGACGCCATTACAAAAAGAAACATCCCCAAAACCCGAAAAAACAGGTATTAAAGAGACACCAATATACACAAAACGACACCGTAAACCCCGAAATATACAGGGACCGAATTGAAACTAACATAATTATATAGACAAGGTAAACCCCTAAACGGACATGAACCGAATGGGCACTGACATAAGAAAACGACACCGTAAACTCCGAAAGATACAGGGACCGAATGGACACTGACATAAGAAAAAGACACCTGAACCCCCGAAAGCTGCAGGGACCGAATTGACACTGACATAAAAAAGGACACCTAAAACCCCGAAAGCTGCAGGAACCGAATTGACACTGACATAAAAAAGGACACCGTAAACTCCGAACCATACAGGACCGAATGGAAACCAACACAAGAAAAGATACATTAAATCTTTATACAAACGGTATAATAAAATTGAAAACTAACAAAAAAACCAAGTAATCATTAATATGAGTTCCCCATTCGTCACATCAAGATTTGTATTTTAATAGAATCAATGCTATATCACATGTTACATGAAAATAGCATTTAAAAAACCCATTCACATTTACTTTTTTTTATTTTGATATTTGGATTGAGAGGTACGTTTTTTTTCGTTTTCAACTATGGGCTAATATTACACATTTTGTCATACATTTTAATTATAATTGAGTATACAAAAATTAGATTTAGATATTCATAATTGTGTCTAGGTTGAAGTTCCAAAATGGTTAAGGAATAGAATGAAAATCCTGATTCTGGTGAACATAAATGAGAACGCGTAGTTGCGTTGTATCAATGTTTGCATCATCAGATTTTACGTTACAGCAATATGTTACATACGTTTTACAATTGTAGCTGAAACGCTACCTTTTCATGACTTCGACCTGTAAAATAGCATCACGTGGTGTGGTATCGCTATATTCTGTCACGTCACACTTGAATTATGACATCACGTTTTACATAAAACTATCTTCGGATTGGAATTGTCTTAGTGTGTGCTATTACTATAAAATGCAAGGTAAATCAAATTCTATATATATTATAAAGCGGTTATAGAATACCTCTTCTTGGTAAATCTTGCAGATTTTATTTATTCCAATAAATCCTGACGCGTTAGTTAGATATCATCTCCTTCAAAGCATATATCATATCATCCTTTTTGCAATCGTAATTTTGAAAGTGTTTTGTAATTCCCGACAGAATGAAAGGAGACAACGGACTACTTTAACGCATCATCAATTTTGTGCATATGTTAATAGTGACATTCCTGACAGTATCTCTACCTTCATGTCCATATAGATTTCGAAAAGGAAAGAATTGGCCATCTGATTCCTGTCCCAGCGGCTAATGTGCACAATCAAAGCTGTCAGCTGTGCCATCTGCGTAGGGGACACAAAACTACAATATTGGCTAGTTGGTTATTCAAATCGCACGAAGAGCCTTTAGATGGGCGAAATCAATGGCGAAATTTAGTCTTCAGTATTTTGTGATATACATATATTTACCGTCGCATGTACGTCTAAAATTAGCTTTGTCTTTTCATTTTCTACCTGTTTTACAGCAATCAGTAATATCATGTTTGCCTATATGACTACATTGATTGGTGGACCGGTAAAACCTGAACAAATACTTTCTAGTTTGATACAAATGTATTTCTCCCACACAGCATTTAAACATCGTGTTTGTTTGAACAAGTTACGATGTATATGGTATGTCATAGAACGGTATTCTTATTCTACACCGGTTTGAAATAGTTCATTTACCCAGTAGATCAATACAGTGAATATGTGTCCGATAAAAAGGGCTTTATATATACAAAAAAAAAGTCATACAAGGGCCGGCAATGTTTGCTCTGATACAGCCACTGTACAAGTTGTATGTATTAGATCGTGTTAACAGATTGGCAAGCCGTGGACATCATATACGTATTTACAAATAATACACCTGTTATCTATTTTTTTCTCTCCATTTTTACCAAAAGAAGCCATAAAAATAAGTCTATGTCCTTCCGAAACGTAGGTAGAATGAACACCGCGCACAATGATAAGAAGCCGTATATGTTGACAGTTCAGTAACGCATCTCACATAAGTCGAAATAAGATCGGGGTTTTAGAATTCTAGATGTAATAGAAAAAATGAGCCTTTTGAAAGCTTAGATAATACCTTAAACACACTATACAAACGATGATGTTTTCCACAGAAATAAACAAAATGCATAATTTTCTACATGAAATACTGTAAAGTGTATGTAACTAGACGCCCGACTTACGTTACCTTGATACGGCTGTGCTAATCCGCGACAAAAGTAATACCTATCAGCTGTCTATTGTAATCACATATTCACACTCTAGGTTTAACTACAATTCTACCGACAACAAATCTGCCGATAATTCTATCGAATGTCCAGGTATGCAGTACTCCAGGTAAAAACATACCGTATCGGACTTCGTGGTTATTCATAGATAACAAACTGATTCTATAAGTTCACTAGGTAAAACGATATCAAAAGCAAAAACAGATATCTGTCAAACCGCAGCGTACATGTTTCATAAAATCTAGTCTAAAAAGCCAAGCGTGTTATACCTTTACGATGTTCACGACACAAACTTGTATCCTCTGAATACTAACCGAACACCTAGAAAAGCTATGAGATAAGCTAAATCAACTTACCGTTGTAAGGTATTTCTAGGAAAATTAAAACGTAGGTTTCCTAGAGACACGTTCCTTTGCTTGTTCAGCGTTGATAAGGTAAGTTTCCGACTGATCAGGAACGCGTGTAGTCCTCGTATATACTCACTAGGCCACGGACTCTCACACAAGTACTCTTGCTATTCTGCTTCCTTAATATATATTGAGTTCCGGATTTGCCTGTTCCGGTGATCCGCGTTGGTGTTTAGCTTTAAATCAAAATCGACAAGTTTTTTTCTTCTATTAAGTAGTTTTTTTTTCTAATGGAGTATCATAGTAAAATCATCCAAGTCGATCAATAGCGTCACAAGTTTCGACCCATGCTGAAGTCAGATACTTTCATGTAACTAATTTATAGAGATAGAATGGACTGGAATGCGTTTACCATTGTTTTATTCTCCCACGGAAAAATGACGTCACGATTTGTGCGAGACTGTTGTCCTATACACAGTGTGCGCAGCTTCGACCATCCATGAGGTTCATGAGTTGACTGGAGGTTTATAGGGTTGTGTGCATATTTCAGAATACTGTAGTGATTATTGATAGATCGAACGAAACGCAATCGTTTGACGAGGCTGACTCCTACCTGACTCTTTACTAATGATGAGATAACAAACGGCCCTAACCTACATAGTGCTGAGAAGTGACGCTAGGAATGGTATAAAATCAATGTATCGATTTGTCGTGTCGAACACAATTTTAGTTCAAACAAATTTCGATACAAATTGGTGAAAATTAGACACTCTCCCTATTTTACAGTTAATTTTACTCCGTTTGTATCCGCACCGTTCATTCCCCACTGTTGATTTAGCGTGTTAACATGAGGACAAGCAAACTTCAGCTAATCTCGTGCAGCTTACCATTGACCGGGACTCGGGGCTTTAACTATAGGTAATCCGATATCGCTCATGTTGCAGCACAAATCGGGCATTTAAAAAACATTTTAAAAAAGAACTGAAAGGGAAAAGGAATGGTGAAAACCTGTAACAAGTCAGAAGGGGATCACTTTTACGCACTCAGAATCAAATACTCGCTGTAAATTGCTTGTCGTATTGAATCATTGTCACTGATCATAGCGATTTAAAAGGTACGGCGTGGTATTGTAGGGAAACACATCAGGGCCAACCTTACACACTAACCCGAGCAAATCTCAGCACGACAGACTAGGCCAACCTCAACAAACTAATCTCACACAGGTGCACGTGCAAAGTAAAGCATCACATAATAGCACGTGCAAACCTTACAACGAGAGAAAAGGCAAAACCTAACATACTAGCACGTGCAAACCTAACCACGACGGACAAGGCCAACCTTACATAGCAGCACGCGCAAACCTTACCACGGCGGGATGCAAAACCTCACATACTATCACGTTTCAATTATACCCCAAAGGGCAAAGGAAAACCTCAAATACTAGCACGTGCAAACCTTACCACGACGGACAAGGTCAACCTTACATACAAGAACGTGCACACATTAGCACAACGGTCAAGGTCAACTTTACATACTAGCACGAGCAAATCTTACCACAACGGACAAAGCCAACCTCACATACTAGCACGTGCAAACCCTAGCACAGCGGACAAGGTCAACCTTACATACTATCACGTGCAAATCTTAGCAAGACAGGCAATGCAGACCCCAAACACTAATACGAGCGTACCTCACCAATACGGACAATGTTAGCCTTACATACAAAAACGAATAAACCTTACAACGACGGGGTAGGAAAAACTTCCATGCTAGCACATGCAAACCATAATACACTGGGCAAAGCTTCCAGCGACATACCCGCATTCCTTTTAAGAAATAAGGTTTTTACTGTGTTTCAGATAGCATTGTATATATTGAGACTAAATTAGATAAGTGATCTTGATTTCTAGATTCCTGGAAAAAATAACTGAATGAACATGTTTGATCTAGATATTTCGTGTGTAAATCGAGCAAAGCGGCCGCCCAGAAAATCGGTATTCAGGTGCCCAGTAAACGCCTGCTTCGGCAGTCGGCCTCTAGATTTCCAAATAAAGAAAGCCCTCCCTAACAATCGGACTTCGAGTGCCCAGTAAAACCTCAGTCACATTTTGCTAATTTCCGAAAAAAGCGCCCGGGCGATGAGTTTTTATGCCAAAATCGGCAGGCAAGCCGGGGAACCGTAAGGACGTCGGCCGATTTTTAGACGCCGCACGGGTCGCCAAGAACTTTTAGCGCGGAGATGAAGGTTGCATTATTGAGACTAATTTAGATAAGTGTTCTAAATAAGAAGCGACGTTTACTGGGGCATCTGAATGCCGATTTTCTGGGCGTGCGCTTTACTCGATTTACACACGAAATATCTAGATCAAACATGTTCATTTAGTTATTATTTTGCAGCAGTCTCGTTTTTACAGCGCGTTTCTATCTTATACGTCCTTATATATATTCTATCGGTAGACTTTTTTCATCACTATACAATTAATGACGTTTAGAAATCAAGATCACCACAATTTTTGTCTGACCTAAACTCATCAGAACCTACCCGGCAGTATCCCGTAGGTGTCCCGCAAGGATTCCGTAAGATTTTCTCCCACCCTTCATAGGTGTGTTTCCCGTTTCCACATGAAAAAGATCCGCTTGTCAACCCCTTGTCGGTGGAGTTGTGACTGAAATAATAAGACGGGAGAAAAATAATCGTCCCCTACCTTAAGGGTATAACAGAGAAATCTCCACCCTCGGTTGATTTTTTTGGCAGAGACTCCGGTTAGATCACCAAAAAACATTACCCCTCGGGGTAGGGGAAGATTATGCTAATCTTACGGCTCCCGGTGGCATCGTACGGTCATCTTTGGATTTTGTACAATTTTACGTAGACAGCCCGATATCCGGACGGGTGCCGTACGGCAATCGAATGTAGCCGCCCAGTGTCCTCAAACTGTGCGGTGTCGGTGGGATATTCAGCCGGGTATCGACCGACGCTTCCGGCGCCCGGACGGCACATATACGAGCTTCTGCAGGCGCCATTTTCTCACGGACGAGCTAGGTATAAAACCCGACGATTCGGAATTGTTTCAGAATCTGGAAATCCTGGACACGTTTTGGTGTTGACTTGTATGATTCCTATATATGCACGCAATATGAAATGCGAAACATATCCCACCCGTCACACGAACATCTTCCGGCTACCGTACGACAGCCCGGCTATCGTCAGATAGCCTTGCAGTATCCTTGCGATAGTCTTACGGGCTTCCCATGGTATCCTTCAGATGTCCGTCGATTTAATCGAGCAAATTGTTTGCGGGAGCCGTACGGTGCCCGTATCTAATTATGTGACTCAAAGCAAATTTCAGACATCGGAATAAAGTCCCTGGCGCCCGGGACGCCGGCCGATTCCTATTTCCCGGGCGGCGGCCGGCGCAAATGTGACTGAAGCATAAGTGTCCGCCTTACCAGACGGCCTTTAGGTTTCCAGGTTTTACGTGCCTGTTAAGCGCAAATTAAGCATGCCTGATGTGGACGTGGAAAACCTACAACGGTGGATAAGTTTACGTTTTCAATGTTTGGGGTGGGGTGACTTTTGGGCTATGTTTCTGATGCCTGAGAAGAATAGTGGGGGATATATATCTGGTGCTTTGAGTAGGGGAGCTAGGGATGAGGTCTATGTTTCTGGAGCTTGGAGTACGGTGGCAGGGGATTTATGTATGTATCTGGTGCTTTGAGTACGGTGGCGGGGGATCTGTTCATGGATCTGGTGATTGGCGTACGTTTATTTATTTGATGCGTGGAGTACGATAGCGATGGCTTTATGTATCTGGTGCTTTGAGTACGTTAGCGGAGAATTGATGTATCTTGTGCTTGGAGTATGGTAGCAGGGGAGTTATGTATCTGGTGATTCAGAACTATACCGGGGTATGAAGTCTGTGTTTCTGCAGTTTGGAGTAGGGAAGCAATATTTGAAATTTATGTTTTTGGAGTATGGAGTAGGGCAGCGAGGGATGAAGTCTACGTTTCTGGTGTCTTCTCCGGAGGCACGGTAGTCTAGTGGTAGGACGCCGGGCTGGTGACCGAAGGGTTGCTGGTTCGAGTCACGGCACGGCACGGCACGGCACGGCACTGTGTTTTATCTTTGAGCAAGATACTTTACTCCGCTTGTTCCAGTCTACTCAGCTGTAAATGAGTACGTGGTTGAGCAGTGCTGGAATTATTGAATGATAAGCTGTGAGAGCCGGGCCATTTTGTATAGATTACTTACACGTTATATCTGGTTAAAGACCAGATATAATTAGTAATTTAAATGATGGACACAAACAGAAATTTTAGAATACGTCAAAAGAAGTATTCCGGAGAGTTAAGTGAAATTACTGTCGTCCCAGTGTATCAACCCATAATATTATTTTGTGTCTCAAACATCTTTGGGACTGTGAACTGGTGCTATTTTTAAACTATAAGTGCTCCAGCAATACCATTATCTTGGATTCAAAGTAAAATGCGGAAAATTGAATCGACGATTGTTCTAATGGTTTTTAAAACTAATTTGGAACAGAAACGAAAACGCTGAATTTTATAGAAAGATGAGTCTTACTAACATGATATTATTGCAAATTGTGTGACGTTTACATCCATGTGTCGTCTTTGGAGAGCATACCAGGTAATTTAACTCCCTTTGTAACATCTACAATCTGGTATATCGGTTATTGGGCCATTAAGCCTAACTATGTGTGCTAAAAGTGACCGTTTCTCATCCGACAATCAGTCCTCACCAATTTAGGTAATTGGGTATTGTCCACAATTTCAGCGAAAGTAAGGTAATTACTAGATACAGCAATTGACCCTATTGAGTAATAACCGTATACTAAACGTAGAGGCTTCAATTCATCACATGCAAACGGCGCTAGGTAGTAGTTTAGAATGAGTTAGTTGGTTTAAAATTCGGGTAGTCATGTGTTTGTATATTAATCTTACTTTGTCAAATAAATACTGAGCTAAGGTACAGGACATAAGACAAATATTAAAGATTAGTTATCATTACATATCGAGCGAATCGTATTATAGTTACACAGTTTATGTGTCGGGCTTTGCAATCAGCAGTATGCATTTCAAATAGTTATAATACAGGATGCTGTATAACGCTTGTAGCCAAATTCCTTTTTAGCTAGAACTCTTCGGTTGTGTTCCCCTGATCAAATCGACGAATCTTAAGCAATGTATCGGCTCCGAACAACATTATGGTGTTATTGAACGCTGTGGTGAGGTGACGTCATTCTGTCGAAGACAAATTAACATTACAACGACATAAATAGTGGATCATATCATGTATGTAGAACAATTGTTTGTAAGAAATATTAGCAGTGCGGCGAATTCGTTTTCATCTAGCGTTTCAGATTGTACTAGTGTATTGTGTGAATTGACTTAAACCCTTCTGAAAAATATCCATACGAACAACGCGTTTTTTTCGATTTTCGTCAGCTTTACCCATATATGGATTGAATTGCCTTTTTACGCACTAGCTTGAATACACGTTACCATAATTATATATAATGTATTACATGCGTATCAATAGTCCTTTTGAAGGCACAGTTCTATAAGACATAAATAGCGTCACAGAAATATTTCGGTAACATTCACAGCATGTTCTTTGATAGTGTAAACAACAGGAAGTATTGCATGCGCCACCTGTCCAGTTACTGTGTGACCCTTTAACAATGACTTTATCACATTTTATTACTGCATTAACTGTATAACAGATTATATTTTATAACACTTTTATAACGCTCCATTTTTTACAACTGTTTTTATCTTACATATCGCCATCTCATTACCAATCACTGGACAAGTGTTGGAATTCTGTGTATTGCAATCTACATTTCCAGTACTTGTAAAGCGGGTTGTATTGCATACACCACTATGTATTGTAGCGGTTTCTATAACTGTATTTATTATATTTATTTTACCTCTCTAGTGGAAGTAAGGATACCGTGGACACCAAGAATACTTGGATGAGTATAACTGTTTTTATCACATACCTGTTGAATCTTGTTATAGTAATACAAGGTATGTTCAGACCATGAAATACAACGTTCTGTATTGCACATGTGAAATACGGAATGTTGTATTCACCTACTAGCCGGAAGTACTTTTGATGGGAATACCCTTGTCATGGCAAACTGAAAAGTTCCCGGTATTTGCAAAATCGGCGCTATGTTACATTGTTTACCGACAAGTCACTACATAAACATGCATACTGACCGGCGCTAAGTTACATTGTTTACCCACAAGCCACTACATAAACATGCATACTGACCGGCGCTAAGTTATCTTGTTTATCCACAAGCCACTACATAAATATGCATACTGACCGGCGCTAAGTTACATTGTTTATCCACAAGCCACTACATAAACATGCATACTGACCGGCGATAAGTTACCGTGTTTATCCACAAGCCACTACATTAACATGCATACTGACCGGCGCTAAGTTACATTGTTTATCCACAAGCCACTACATAAATATGCATACTGACCGGCGCTAAGTTACATTGTTTACCCACAAGTCACTTTATAAACATACATACCGACCTGCGCTAAGTTACATTGTTTACCCACAAGTCATTTTATAAACATACATACTGACCGGCGCTAAGTTACATTGTTTACCAACACGTCACTACATAAACATACATACTGACCGGCGCTAAGTTACATTGTTTACCCACATTTGGCATTTGTTTAGGTTCTGTATTTTTTTTTGTGTGTGAAAGAAATGTGGGAAAAGCCTGCTTTAAGAAAGATTCCACGGAACAAATAGAAGAAAGATAATCACTAAAATACGCAGTAAGGAACCATATTTAAAAAAATTAAGTAAGTCAGGGAAAGATCAATAACCTACATTTGTAGCATGTAAATAACCTATATTTGTAGCATGCAGGTGCTGTTTTCGTTCTAATACCATTAGGTGCACTTGAAACGTAATTGTTACCTTTAAGCTATACCACTGTTACATATAGACCCTAGACACTTTAAACATATTTCTGTCATCCTATCCAGTTTCATGTATTTGCAAAGAGTAGAAAACATTAACTAAGTGAATTAACGAAATGCATACCTATACAAATCTAATTAAACTTAAATGTGTATTTTGCTGTCTTCAATTCGCACATCTATTGTTATGACTATACATTATTTACAGTTCAAAAACTATTAATCACGGTATTACGTATCCAAATGCTGAAATGCCGGATTTCTTTTGCGATCGACTTAACGTTGTTTTCCAATTTAATAACTATAAAAGGTCAATTGACTAATGATATTGATATTACCTGTCTTTGGTGTTCGTTATTATTCATGTCTACGACGGATGAAACAAATTAAAATGACCACCGTCTCTAGCATATTGAATTATTTAGAAAAAATAACTATAATAATGTTGATCACTTCGATGTTTATAGTTCTAAACTAGGGGTGAATAAGCTAGTAGTAAAATGCTTCATAAACTAACTAAGGGGCTGGTAGTCAGTCTAATAACAAAACATATATGTTCTTTTAACATACTGCGAGTAGAGTGATCAGTAATCTTGATTTATCGTTAATACATACAATATTTACAAATAAACTATATATTTACTGCACCAAACCAATTGTAAAATTATTTCTATCAAGATAGATTTGCCTGGCTAGCCAGGTTTTACTGCGTCAGTTTTACTTCCGTTCAATAGATCATTAACATGTCATTTTTTTGTGATATTTTTATCATTAGATACCAGGCTATGTGTCTGTTCAAACAATTGAAACAATATGAAATAACAACGTATCCTATTACTTTGGGCAGTAACTGAGTAATAGACGTGACTACTTATTGATCTGACTTCAGACAATAGCTGTACTGCCGAAGAACCAATTATCCCTAATTGGGTGGTCATTCTGTCACTATAGAGCCAATACTACCTGTAAATATAGGATTTTACATGAGTGTCCATTTAATATGAGATTTTTGAAATGAGTCTAAGAATTTTTTCAATTTAGCGAGTCTCTGGCAAGCTAAGATGAAACATTCGTGACGAGTTTCATAAATTTCATATGAAATGAAAATGAGAGTAAGATCCTTTTTATCACATAATACAGATTTGTGGTATTTATTTGTGTAAAGCGACAATTTTCATGCAACCTTGAAATGTAAAAAGCCGCCATTTTGACTACAGTGAGTAGGTCTGTGACGTCATGTACTTGACCTAGGCGTGACGTCTCAATTGAAATAATTGCATAAAAGGCATATAGGTAAAATCACTGAATAACACAGTACCTTCTGTAATAAAGGTGGTTAGGTGATAACATCCCTACAGAAAGGTTGCTCTTTTGTGTGATCTGTCCTGATGCTGTCTGTAGTTTCAGTCGCTGGTTATTGACTCGTAAAAAGGAACCTGTCGATAACGTTTGTCAGAAGTTACACCGAAATGAATATACAAAGGAGCGTCAACGCAATGAAGCAAAACTAGGAAGAAATGAAAAAAAAAACCTCATTCAAACATTTGAACATGGAGACATCAAACGCAGACATCACGAGCAACCACAAATAAACTAACTTAAACCAGTGGCTCCGGAAGGCTACAGTTTATCTACGCCACATGCGGCACCTGTCACGTCTTTTTAAAATAGTAAAAGATTGCGAATTCGCACTGAAAATCTATATAACTTAGGCATGATTTTAAATAACATGGACATTCATGAAAGCACCAGGAGAATAAAAGCAGATGTTTCGGAAGGATAAACTGGTTTTGCTTCATTGGCGACGCCCGCTATATAAAAACTACGTCAACTAAAAAATGACTCTAACGAGAATACTTAACACCATCAACCTCTTTAGCGTAAAAAGAAATAGCATTACATATGTCAGTCCTCCAATAAAGTAAGCCATGGACTGACGCTGAAATCTAATAAATCACCGACGCTGCGACAAAATGGCTATCATCTTCTTAAACGAGCAACAATAATCATATTTCGATATATCAGTAATTGTCGCTCATCAAGCCCTTTTATGATTCTAAGTAAAGGAATGGAGCATATAGAAGATCTCCGTAGCTCCAACAGAAAGGGTGTAGCAAAAACATTTCTGTTGGTATAATACATTTTTCTAAGCACGTGTTCCCCCCCCTCAGACTCGTGCCCAACCTGCTGTTTTACATTACCATCCTCCCATTTGATGACTTTAATCATGACTCCAGGCAAGATAACCAGATCTCTGAACAAGTTATGTCATTTTAATAGCATGTATCTTAAGCCTTTCTCATGTGACACGTTATGAAGTCACATGAGTCACACGCGTGACCTTGATACACAAACAGTAATGATATGATAGGGGCATACAGTATGGCAACCCTAACGCCTGTTAACTCCTACAATCTGTATAAAATACGGAATATCAGGGATTGGATTCAATAAAGAATAAATAACAAAACAACGTTGGGACGGCCTATCCGAACAAAAGTTAATTGGGATTGGCTATAAAACAATATATCCACTACAACATTCACCTACCTTCCGGTCTAGCTAAGGTTTATTTAAATCTTTAACCGTCCTTTTCAGTCATTTGCTACGCATTTGAATAAAAAAAGTCAATGACCGATTGTTTAAAAAAAAATGCTATTGTATTGCCCAGATCATTGTTATCAGGTACATATATATAATCACCTGTTCACTGTCATTGTTACCTGTATGACGTTGTTATCAGGTACATCTATACTCACCTGGTCACTGTCATTGTTACCTGTATGACGTTGTTATCAGGCACATATATACCCACCTGGTCACTGTCATTGTTACCTGTATGACGTTGAACTTTAATATAATCGGATGTAGCATTTTTATGCTTTTAACCTTTATTTCCAATTTGCCCTAATTGACGAAATAGCAATATGTTCCAGTAAAACAGTTAATTTTTATAACTTGATCAATCATAAAAATATAATGAAGCCACGTTCTTCAAATTATTTTAATCATCTTGATGGCTTGAATGGACCCGCAAAGGGCTCTTAATGTTTGAGGAAATAGCAATACCCGGAGAAAACAGACGTTATCGGGTATAATTGCCTGTTTTGAATTTTGCATCTACATAAAAGATTTAATAATATATGTATTTTTCTCATATTTTAATTGATTACTTTTTTTGTTAAACCTGATGTGTTATTACAGTTATTATGGCAGTAATGGTTTTGTTTTTATTGAGCTGATTGTACTGTATGATCTTTATTGCCTTGATGTAAAAAATAATGCCAGGCTACTGTCCGAATAGCTACCTTTTACCGGGAACCCATCTTAAAATTAATGGTTTAAGTTAAAAGGTAGGATATCATTCAGGGCAAATATGATTGAATTAAGCAGACTGACTGAATATATGACATGGGTTTCTGCGGAACAATAGGATTATGCGACGCCAGTGAATTGAATCAATAGAAAACAAGACACGATAGAATTAATTTTGAATGCAGGAACTCTCGTGACAACAACATAAAATGCAAATTATAAGGATATCGGATTAACCTATCAGTGAAATAAAAATCAATGTCAACATGGAATTAGTGGAAAAGGCAATATACAGCAAAAGCGGATATCAGAACTCTATAGAATATTGTGCATCGTGATCTGATTGTTTTGCGACAATTATAGACAAAACAAATATCCATATTCGAGTACTGGGTGGTGATGTAGCCCTCTAAAAAATACAAATAATCCGTCGTAATAAAATTTTATTGCACACGTGACTCTTTGACTTAAATGTCCTGTTAACTTCCGGTTGTGAATGAGCATTCCGACAAGATGGCGCTCGCGCGCAAATGTTTTTAAAAATTGGTTACAATGTACGAGATCAATGTCTTGCACAACTACATGCAGATTTTAGGGGAATTGCAATCCTAACGTATCACGCAACCAAAATTAATCCAATCATACAAAAACTCATTAGATGATATTCCACCAAGCCCTGGAACTATTTAGTCTCTGAGCTTGATTGTTTTTGTCCTCGAAAAGCTTAATAACTTATTCGACACAATTGTAGTTAAGGAAGTTTTACATATGTAATTTAAATCAAATTGTTTCTATAATGAACAAAATATGTAGGCCATCGCAATACCCGTACATTGTACCTAAAGAGGGTTGACATCGGACAAGAATGGCTTTCTATATACATGTACTAACTGTAATTTCGATCGTTGGTAAACGAAACGTGTTCCTGGGTTCAACAAGTAAAGCCAAGGATAGAATTGTTTATGGAAATGTTCACTCTTCCAGATTATTTTGATGATGTCTCTCCGTTTGTTCGTGTCCTCACGGTGCATTTTCCCTCGAATTAAATTACATAATAGTTTTCATATGAGTAATGCTATTGTCTACATGCTTTCGTTAACAGTCCGTCAGCAATGACTGTTAATGCTAAACTGGTGCATGGTTTTTTAATGAAATACGTTTGTTTTAGTAGCAGCATTTAAGTTCTGACTGTATGCATTAAACATCGACTGATAAAAGAACATTTTGATCTTCCTCTATAACATTATTTTTTCGTTGACATCAGATCTCCATAACACCGAATCAGTAAACTGTGTACCACATTGTAAATGAAAGCAACAACCCAGTCATAGTGATTCAGTAGGAGAGGTTAGAGTAGACGGAGATCGTCATTAGCAAATATTGATATTTATTTAATTGTTTACATTGCTATTTGCATAGGAACAACTTGGTAACATAAACGAGGTTAAAGTAAATACTTTAATATTTTAGTCTATTTCTAAAATGCTGTAAGGTCATAAAATAAACCACACAAACAAGTATAAGTATTGATGTGGTATAATGCAATGTTTGGCGCAGTATTTATAATTAGAGCACCTGATTATTGGTTTAAGTCGTAGGCATTGAACAAATTGCACAGTAATGTGTTTACTGCAAATTATTATGATGAATTGAAATAAAAAAAATAATCACATGTTATGAACTAAAAAGTGTTGTTTGTCATCATAAATTACATTATAATGGTTAACCATGATTATTGTCGTGGTGATAAGGTATATATGGAAAATTCCGTGTGCACATTTGTGCATAAAGCACTTCGCGGATTTATGCAAATCTACACGTTTTGTTCTGTTTTTCTGTTTCTGTAACGCATTGACCCCAAAATGATATTATTATCCCTTAAACATGCACCGAAAACATGCATTGTTTGTGTGTATAGGAGTTTTGACGTTTTATCTTATGAATAATATTAAAATCAAATACTCGTTTAAATAACTTCTTTTATTGATGTAGAAATCAAACCATAGAAACTAATTACTGCGCCATATAGACATTTCGTTATTATATGACTCAACAGTGGTACTCAAGCAATCATAACACAAAAAGAACCCTATCTTTTAAGTGTTCCAAATACAGCGACAATGAACAGGTTCCTTTACAACTTTTTATAATGTTACAAATTCGCAACACAACAGATACTATTTTTTTATATTGTTGTTTGTTAACAATACGAGAACAAGTCCAGCATAGAGGTCACGGTCAAGCAAATTTAAAAAAAGCAATTTTATCTAAAAGTAAACTGAAACGTGGAAAAATACACACCAGTTTTTAAAGAAAAAAGTCAATACATCGACCACTACTTTAAAAAGGTAGGATGAAAAACGGAAGAAAAACTAGGTCAATTGGAACATTAATCCAGCAGCTAAGCAAACAGACGGGATACATAAAAAAATGTAACATATCATGAATAATTAAAATATTTAAAACACATAGTTGATTTATTGGTATGGAATAAAACCATCAATGACTTACACGATGATCAGGTGAAGCTGTAATTGCGAAATGTTATTTTATAGACAAGGCGTACTTTGTGTAAATAATGTAGACTTTGTCCTTCTCCAATACAAGTAAGCGTCGCTAGGAAGTACTTGGTTCCTGTTCATTACAGATTTTTTTGATGCAACAGTGCCATGGTGTCCTGATCTTGACTAGCTTCACATGTAACTAGCGTTTATTTTCGAAATATGAATCTTTAAAACAATTATAAAACAAGTTTATCAACTTCTATTACAGTAAACAATTTCCGTTGTCCAAGATCAAAAAATATCTTCAAATGGAGGAAATTAAAGTACCTAGAGATGACATGCGTGGTCTGGCAGGTGACCTTATACCTTTTCAGGTCTGATCATGAATTCGCACCCCAGCCGTCTTAGTGTAAGGCGACATTTCGTTACGACCATATCTATATCGAAGGTACCTAAGCGCTCAGTTAGGTCAACCAATAGGTGATCATACTACATTCTAGACGTACGTACATGTATGCTGTCTTGGATGTAGTAATATACATATTTGGAAATAGATTTATTTTTATTTTTTTATTAGGGTTGGTGAAGGTGGGGGATTTCTGATGAAGTCTTACGTACATGTACCAGGCTCTATGACGCCATATAAACACAAATGCATCATGGGTAAAAAAAAATTGTTTTAAGACAAACGTCATGAAATATCATTAATTAGCAAAATCATTCGATTATTAGAAACATATTTAATTACTGGTTGGTGAGCAATTGATTTTCCCGAGGTTTGCACCTAAAGTTCAAGGTCACATCAAACATTTATATAAGACACTGTAGTATAGTGGTAGGACGCCGGGCTCGTGACCGGAGGGTGTGTTGTATCTTTGAGCAAGATACTCTACGCCGCTTGTTCAAGTCTACTCAGCTGTAAATGAGTACGGGTTGGGCAGTGCTAGAATTGTTGAATGCTATATTGTAGCTGTGAAAGCCGAAATGGCCGCACCTGCTGTATGCTCCCCAGGGAGTTGAGAAAAGATCTTGGCTGGTTGCAAAGGCCCTATAACCTCGGATAATAATTTGTGAACCACTTTGAGCAACCTACAAACTAGGTTGTGATAAGGCGGTATATAAGAACCTCGGCATATTATGCAATTATTATTATAAACAACTGTTAACTCTACGTAAAAGCTGGACTCATCCCTTGTAAAAATAATGATGATCTCGCAGTTTACTTCCAGTCCAACTCGACTTGTATCTTCACGACCAGCACATACACGCATGCAAGACCTCAATTTCCAGTCAAAATGTATTTTTTTTCACCAATCATGTCTACACAGCTATTAACCAAATTGATTTCATTCGTTTAATTTGTGTCTTGTCATATCGCCCATTTGAGAGTTATAACTGTTGAACCAAACGTATTTGCCCTACATGTATCACAATCAACAATGGGTGAAGATAATTTTCATTAGTTAGCATGTTTAGTTTGAATGTGGCTATATGTATTTTAGTTGTCGCCATTGGTGTGTGTCATAAACACGTGGGCGTTGGTAATTTGTGATATTGAGTCTACTTTTTGTAGAAACAACAGGTCAATATTCACATCGTGCCATTATTTTTATTGAAATTCACAGTGCTTTCTTGCAAATGCAGTCCTTTCCTCGGCAAAACCTTCATTCTGTACGTTCAATCTTCATAAACGGTTATAACAATATTTAACATAACATGTTACAACTAAAGACTTCTATTTTGATGCGGTTCTAAATAACCTGATCAATTGATATTTAACTCGACTTTGAATTGGTCAATAACAATTTCACATGTTAATAGAACCACATAGTTCCCTTAAAAGTCAGATTTTGATAGAAACGTGTTTGTACGACCCTAATGGATGACAACAGAGATAAAAACCTGATAAAATGTACAGAATGTAAACCACATAAACACGGCACTTATCGTTAAACATGATAATGAGCTACGGACCATTATTAATTACATCTGTGTTTCGGCACTGCTATCAGAGTCACTGCGTATTTATCTAGCATTGTATTATATGTTTTTATTTTTATATGATCACAACTATAGTCCTTTTCAAGCACCAGTGAAATGTATGGTACCGAAAAATCGATCAATATATAAAATGTAAGAAACATTTGAAAGTTGAAAAAATAAATGAAAGAAAGTCAGCCCCAATACCAGTTGTCTTCCCTGTCACAAGACGTGAAATTGTGGAATAGCAAACACAGATAAATCCAACTGATACCCATCAAGAAAGTAAGCCTCCATACCAGTTGTCTGCCCTGTCACAAGACGTATACCCATCAAGCATTTCCTCAATAACCGGAAGTATTCTGTACTGTCCAAGCCCATATTTCCATTGCATTACAATGGTGGTCATTGGGGAGAAATAAGCACGTAATGTACGTGCTTCCGAGTATTTGGGACTGGCGGTTTTGTTTGTATTTAAATATAGATACGGTATGATAGTGAGATACGTCATCAGATTTCCCTATACTTCGGGATTGTCTAGCGCTTGTTCAGCAGTGTCGTATAAATAAATCTATCTTTATTTGGTCGATAATTGTGCCTTTTCTTTTTCATGTAGCACGTGTATTTACCGAACATCGTTGATGCCTCCCTCTTCCGTCGCTTGTGTGTGATACGCCAGTAAGCTGTAAGAGGCTTGCCGATGGGTAACTTGTACACCTAGTGGTAGGTGTAAGCTATTTAATTATAACTCGTCTACGTCATAGCTTGTTAGTGAGACGTGCATGTATTATCAACCTACGTATGATTCTGCCTACACAAGCGCTTATAATACGTAGTAATAATCACTGTATCACGTGTTTCTAATTTGTAAAATTGTGTTACATACATTTATTATCGGTATAGACCGATTATTCATAATGATTTAAATAATGAGATATAAAAGGATTGGTGTTTACCCTACACCCTTTTGTAACCTACATTATGCACCTGTCTGTATCCGGCGTTTAACCAAACTAACAAATACTTATTTGTAAAGGATAATTCCACATTGAGATTTTGAATTCATATTTATATGTTATTTGTACCATGTTTGTTCTTTTGTTTTAATGAGATAAACGAGACAAATATTTGAGGACGACTTTCGGAATATTTGTATAAATGTCGAAGGTACACGTCATCAGACTAGATTTTAAAATAACATAGAGATATTTGTATAGCAATTGTGTTCATTCGATCATTATGTTATAATAAATAAAACATGGATGATTTTTATAAGTTGTGCCTCCTCATTATAGAAGACATTATGGTTTTTACCAGTAATACTGATTTTATTATTGTTATTTTTACAAGGACATTTTCCATCGAAGAATTAGTTATTTAGAGGTGTACTATTTTACATACTCATTTTTTACCGGAGCGCGTGGGAGTTTGGGTGCAAATATGTTTATTAATTAGATTAATAGCCATATATGCTAGACTGTTACTATTTATCAACATTTGAAAGTATTTAAATTTGTATAAGATTTTTATGTTTGGAAAATCAATGTAATAAAACAATGTTTAGTTGCAAAATGCAACTATACAAGCCCGCAGGCACAGGACGTTCCTTTGGCATACGGGTACTGACAGACTGTTATAAAGCTAGGCAAACAAAATCAACCATATCATCAACGCACATGTAAAATTATATTGGCACTTATAGTAAAAACAAAACACAGGCGTGATACGATTTAAAATGAAAATAATAGCTAATCCAAACAAACTGAACAATACATGTAAAACTTACCGAACATTAGGTCGTGCAACGCATATGGCATATAAGACATTTGCCTGGTTTAAAGCATGGTAACGTGTCTTTATTGCTAGCAGAATGCTTGCTTATATCACTCCTGTATAATGAAGGCAAATATTTCTAATGTTTTTGGTTAGCACGAAGCGTTGCGAGTGCTCATTTAAAAAAAATGATCTTATCACGAGGTTTCAGATTGAGTGTTTCCTAGCAGGACGACACAGCGGTATGGTGCAGCGTAACTCTTGTTGGCTACTGTATGTACATATTACGAAATCTAACGTTCATCTTCCTTGATGACACAACTTCGTCGGACCACAAGAAGTGATGACGCGGTGACGCGATGGAATCTATGATTAACGTTTCAGACATATCTATCTGTTTCTAGCAATAAAATGTGACAGAACGTGTTAAATGTGGAGGAAACTGATGCTTACAAATAAGAAGTGATACTCTCACGATTGTCTATAAATTTCCTTACCAGCACACGTTAAGCACGCGTGGGATAAAAGGTCCGATACCAGGGTCGATAAAACATAATTAGGCCCTTGCCGATATTATAGATTGTAACATTTAAAAGGTACACACTTATATTCATGTATAACAAAGCAATTCGTCGTTAAAGTATTTGTATTGAACCAAATCATCTTGTGTTTTTGTTATGAGCTCTTCAAAGTATTATTATAAAAAGAATAGGTTTTAAATATCATTTGCTAAATTCAAAAATCTAAATATACAAATAAATGAAGCCCCTATTTGAAATTGATGTTTGTAGATGCCGATAGCTAAACAAAGTGAACACGAAATGGACGTGTTAGTGGTTGTAAAGGCTAAAAGAAGGAACAGTTGATTTCAAAAGTGCACATAGTACACAAAGATTTCTATAAAAAATCTTCAAGCATTACAAAAGTGACTGCAACAAATAAATTATGTATTGCAGATCCTCGTTGTAGGTGTACTGTATTGTAATGTAGTGTGCAGGTGATGAAATAACATATTGTTTTAACTAACTTATATAAGTTAATATAAATTTCATTCATATCAAGCCATAATCAATTACAACTATACGGCTACAGTAAGCCTGTTAAACTGAAAGGCGACTAGCGTAGTCAACTTCCGTTTTTATTTGAAATAAAAAAGAACAATTTTGAAAAAAAATAATCAATATGCGATTTTATCACATACTGTTTTATCCAGTAAATAAACCAATGTCATATTTTGTTTTGCGTATTAACCATATAATATGACCTATCAGCCCTGTGATTGGTTATAAGATTCAATTGTTTCATTGTGACGTCACGCTTAGGACACGTACATGACGTCACACACTTACGCACTAGATTCAAAATGACAGCTTTTTACATTCCAAGGTTGCATGAAAATTGTTTTTTTGCACACAAAAAAAAAAAATACCACAAATCCTGATTATGTGATAAAAAGGATCTTAAACTCGTTTTTATTTCATATGAAATTTATGAAACCAGAGGCTCGCTAAATTGAAAAATTATCAGACTCGTTTCAACAACCTCATATGAAATGGAAATCCATGTGTGTACCATTTGATAACGATTTGGTTTTGTGCTTGTTGTGCTGTAGTTCCTTACAGATGTAAGTTATTCATGGTTATTTGATATATAGAATTACTCGGTTATCATTTTCACAATGAAGGCCAGTCACACTGTCTGACTGATTCGTAACCACGTTAACCCAGTACTATATCATGTCGTTCACGCTGCGTGACATGTATATATCATATAACAGATATACAGTCATCAGCAAACGTTTTTGGTTATGTATTATTAACGTTTATGAAGCTCGATTATTGTATGCAAAAATATATAATCGATATTTGTATCAATACCATATCATTCAGCATTGTATACATAATATATAATGTAATATTAATACTCTAAATGGAAACATAAAACAAACACAAAAATCGAAAACAAAAAGTACTTAGGAAACAAAAAATCAACCGGACACACATCGTAAACAGAAGCAAATAGATAGGAATCAAACCAGGATTCATGTTTTCACGTTTTTTTACTTTATATATTGTCAGACGCAATGTTAGATAGGTGCGTTCGTATTTTGTATTTAAAGGGCCGGTTTCCAAAACGGCCCCTTCTCTGATTCAAATTTCCTGTTGTAGGTGCATTGCCCATGCCGTTGTGGTCACAAATCTATAAAGTATAAAGATTTAGGTCACTTGGTTTGTTTTTTATGGCTCCTCAAAGTTGTACCTTTCAGAAGCTGTCTAAGTGTTGATAAAATGTGCATGTTATGTAAAATATTAATGAAAATCTAATCAAATGATGGTCACCGTAAAGAATACATTCATGGCATGATTGTGACAAAAAATCATGTTTCCATCGCGCCATTTGGCTGTTTTATGGAAGAAACAATCTCAAAAATGCCATTTTCGATGATAACATTTTAGACACAAAAACTGTGTTTTTTAGAGAATACACCCTTTTATGGGCGTTGGATGCAAACCAATTTTTATCCTATTAAACAGTACGTAATATGCTATTGATGAGAGGAAAAATCATCAAAATGTAAGTGGTGGAACATTTTCAAATGTTGGGTTGAATTAGCCTATGGTTGAATTGCCGATTTTCGACTTTCTTTAGATAATTAACAAAAAAACGAGAGTATTTGCTCGGTATGTTGAGAATATGTACACAGATATGAAAAAAAGTGAGAGAAACACTTTTTCATAAAAAAAATCCAAGATGGCTACTTCACAAGTCCCCGTGGTTGAAGACATTGGCTGACAAATAGACAGAACAACAAACAAAACGTGTTCCTTATGATTTTGGTTGGTTTTCGCATTTACGGGAGTGTTCATAGCTACGGGCGATTGTATAATACCTATATTTATAAGTTTGGTTAGTCACATGGTAACGGGGATCTTTCATATCGAGCCCCAAACATACTTTCGACATATGCACTCCGTTGCCGCATGGAAAACTATTTCAAGTTTTGTCGGAATTTCTTTACCTGTGGTTGTAATGGTCGAGGGTTTTCCAGCGTCCTGTAATACCCAAGGTAGTACAAGATACTGGAGATGTGCGCACACATTCCCATCGTTCTCTCTCCAACTGGGCACTGGCAGTAGTAGTCCTTTATTGGGGCCTCAACATCGGGTGAAACGGTGAACCGTATCCAAACGTTATATTTCGTTTGGCTTTTGTGTCGAGAATGTATTTGACATCGGAGAAGGTCTGGGGAGTGCTGGTAAAGCCACACCTCATAGTCTCCGTCATCACTTAAATGTTCGGCGATGTAACCAGGAGCCAGAGATATCTGATACGTTCCACACGTAATGGTTCTCAAGTAATCAAGATCGAGACGGGGAAACAGTACGGAAGATGCATCCATCTTGACAAACTCGGACCTTGCCCGTCTAGATAGATCCGGATCTGTCTTGACTCTCTGAGCTAAACCATTCGGTGTTGTCAAACGGTCCTTCATACGTTCAGCCATTAGCCTATCTTTGGCATCTCTCTCTGGAGATCTCTGGTAGATCGGTCCTCTAATACCATTCAGACAGGCTGTGACGGTTCGAAGCAAAGCCTCGATGACATTGATAAAGCTGTTAGACACCAATTGCGTTCGGAAGAACGTCCAGTGTTTCAGACGACCATGATAGGATTCCACAATCCACCTCGATTTGGTGATAGTTCTGTCAAGATTTGCTTGGACGTCAGAATGTTGACTTTGACCGGGTTTCAGGTATGACGGCATGCTAGCATTGAGGCCAGAGGCTTCGAGAACTGGTAGGACATCTCTAAAACCTCGGTCAACGACAACGTTGTCGTCTGGTTGTAGCCAAGTAACTAGCTTGTCCATGACTTTTTTTGTAATTGTAGCATCATTTTCGCTGCCAGTGAATGGTCCTACTGTGTCCAGAATGTAGCCATCTGGTAAGGCGATGCTCATGAATTTGAGATAGTTTCTCTTCTTCTGGCCACAGTAGGACATTCTCTGGAGCTTGTGGTCGGAGCTTTTCTGGATATAAATATAGGTGCCATCTAATATGGCAGTGGCTTTATCTCCAAAAAATGCTTCTGAAAAGACAGTATTGTGCCCGAGCAACTGTTCTCTTGTCAAGTGATCCGGACCTAGAAATTGTGGGACTATCGATGTGTCTAATGCCTGTACTATGGAGTGGAAAGTTTTGGACACACTTGACTTGGAAATTCCAAAAAGAGAAGAACACTGACTCCAGGAAATGTCGGTTTTCAGTTTTACCCAGAACAGTAATAGAGCATCGTGTGTAGTCTTGGTATATATACCAGATGAAAGATATGGGGAACAGTGCGAGTGGATTTCGAGGAACTGATCTTTGGACCAACCTGTCCAGGCCATGCATGCCGAGTCATCAAGAGAAGAAAAGCTTATTGTAAACGCAGACTGGTTCTGTGAAAGGACGTGCGACACCTCTAGGAGGTCATTAATGATTTCGGACGATTTTGATGGTAACTGAGATTCCAAGGAACCTCTACCATCAAGGACAACCTCTGTAGACGGATCTAAGTCGTTACCAATAAGGTGAATGGAGCAGACGCGGGATGAGGTGGGACACCACAGTTTGTGTGAATAGATCAGGTGATGTCTTGCACGTTTTGGTAAGACTGATGATTTTGTTCCATTTCTTGCAAAGGTAACAAGACAGAGACAGCATTTTTTGTGTGAAGATGATCCATTCAAAAGATCATGAAGGGTCAGCAACGGCAGGATATGGGACGGGGAGTCGTCTTCTTCCTCTATTTCCTGGTTCTGCTCGGGTTCAGGTTCAGGCTGATTTTTGTTCCGAAGATACTTCATGTAGCACTTCTGGCAAATAAGTGCTTGTTCCTTTGCTGACATCAATCCTTGTTGCACCAGCGTATCTAGGAGCCATTTATATTGTGGACTATTTACATTGCGTGCACTTCTGTTCTTATTGCCACTACGTTTCTTGAAGTATACTTGACACCCTTCTCCAACACATTTACCCTCCATCTTGAAACAATAACGATTGGTTTATGAAGCGTCGATAAAGTAACAAAATAGCAAGCCACCGATGATTGCTGTAAACAGCTAATACTTAGTAGTTTGGTACAATTATGCGAAAATGTGTGATAAATAACGAACAACTAATTACACAAAATAACAAGACAATATAATAAATCACATTCAATACCTCCAAGAAGCGCAGAATTGATTGATTACTTAGAACAAAATAAAGTATTTCATATGGATAATCTATCTATTCGATGTGGCGTGGTCGGCAGGCACAAAGAAAGTGAGACAAGTCAGGGTCCCAACCCTGACAGAGCCACAACGCTTTGGAGATGGGACAATAAAACAAGGAAAGTGAGACAAGAATAGCTAGCGTCGAGTCAATGATTCCGTAAACGTATAGACAAAGACAAGAAGATACGGATAAATGTACAAGGCCACACGATCAGAAAATTCAGAAGAGGACAACTTGAGATAGAACAGTATTCATGTATCAGGGTGTCCTCAGTGTAAATCTTTATATCGATACTGTTTATTTAGTCGTTACACATCATAAAACTGTCATGAAAATATCCGCTCTGATATTCAATATAAAAGTTTGTATATAATAAGCTATATAATAGGGTTTCAGACAAGGTTGTTACTCATTTCCCCTTTTCTTTCAATTTACAACCACATTCAGGCGGCGATATGAGAACGTTCCACCACATGGAATTAGCTGATTTTTGGTACACATATGAAACAAGTAAAGCTCTATCCGATTTTCTGATGGAAATTTGCATCCAAAACTATATAACGGGAGAAAATTGCAATTTTATGGCATTATTCTTCATAATTGTGTCTCTGCATGTGCATTTTCATCCGATAATTTGTTTTTTTTTATGTTTTATGAATAAACACGATGTTTTGGAAATATTTATCAAAAGAAATTTATACTATGTTGCGAATTACAATTTCGAGATAAACTTCTTTTATTTACGAACTTATGTCTTTGATGCCGAAATTGACAACTTTATAAAAATACATTTTCACTGAAATCATGAAATCTGGGTGTCGGAAAGGTGTACAATTATTCTTCGGAAAAGAAAAAAACAGTAGTTGAGCTAGATAAGAAATTATACGGGGGCAGGCTCCTATGGAGAATTAACATTACTGGAAACAAGCCCTTTATTGTTACACAACGTCACATGTCATCCATACGAACCAGGAAGTAGTTATAAATGCAGAAAGTCGAACAACAAAAACAAAACTCATTTACTGGACAAACCAGAACATCAGGCTAACCAGTCGAACTCTTTACTAAGTAAGGTAAAGAGCAATGCTTCCTGTCAGAACTGGTAATACGTATTAAGCATTACAGTTTTGTGATAAAGGACCGTTTGTAAGAGCTGGTTAAAAGGTTAGCACCGATAGGTAGTGATAGTGTTTAGTGTATCTGTTGAAGAAAAAAGAAACAATTATAGTGAAGAAAGTTTCGTTTATAGGACACAGGGGGATATTTCCTATATGACCGTTTTTCTGAGCTAGAGCATAAGTCTAAATCGGCCTGTTTTGAAACTGTTGGGCAGCGTCAGTTTAGGACAAAACTCCCACTGAAGAATGTATTGGACATCGGGGCACACTCAGCATTTATAGAATTATGTAGCTTTATAGTTTGAACAGAAAAAGCAAATTTCCATTTTTGTATTATGCATACTTAATAAGCAAGTGTAGCTAGACTATTACCATACAGGGATCAAGCATGAATACATTCAGTTGTCTAACGTGTCAATAATAGTGTTGCGAAGAAGTTACCATTGTCATACTTAAGGTAAATATCAATATGTTACTGGCCGAGGAAGATTATATAATGCTATTAATTCAAGGCTCTTGAGGACGACATAATGTAAGTAGTTTGTTTCTTATGCTTGTCTATAAGGAACGAAAGGTTATGAATATACTGTGCCTGCATGTCCTTTGGAAGTATTGGTGAAGCATAGTATCTCCCGTGTTCATTATAGGCCACTGTATAACTTAATACAGACACAAATTTAAACAGAGAAAATTTATAATATCTAGTACACTTTTGTAGCTTGTAGCATACAGGGAACAATCAAAGCTCAAAACTGATACGAAAAATCAAAGTTTCTTTTTAAGGTTAGAGATGAATTTGCCTTTCTACTTTTGTATTTGTAAGGTTTCATGATAC
Source organism: Mizuhopecten yessoensis (assembly GCF_002113885.1). Classification (NCBI taxonomy): domain Eukaryota; kingdom Metazoa; phylum Mollusca; class Bivalvia; order Pectinida; family Pectinidae; genus Mizuhopecten; species Mizuhopecten yessoensis. Next base: position 607,266 of record NW_018408313.1, read on the forward strand.
CCAAATCAAATAAAGTACTCAGATCAAATGTCTCTTGTATACGATTGCAATATAAATATACGATTGCAATATAAATCTCTTCAGTAAATAGCATTCGATACATGACATTTTACTAAATTGTGATTAAAAGTTTCAAACATATACTCGAGCCTTCGTTGTCTATATGTTTAAGTATAATGGCTATATAATATGCGGCAATAATGCTATATCGACCAGAAAGCATTAAAATGGAGAAGCGTTATTATGATTTATAGTATTTATGTGTGAGTTATTACTTAAAATAATGCATTTTGAAATGTCTTGATATTGTAGGGACACAAGATATAAACGCGTTTTAGATATTGATCATCGTTAGGCCCCTTTAGGTCTGATTATTTCATACGTGCCTGTATATTTCATGGTGACATTTTGTCTTTGTTTTATAATTACATTGTCCAAAAGCTGACATATACTATTCATTCTTGTAAAAGTTTGTTCCTCAGAGACGTTTCGACAAAACCTTTAAAAAATATGACTCTGCTGTGATTACTTTACAATGTCCTTAAAGTTGAGCAAGCAAAATAAAATACTTAAGGGTTTAAAATGCATGTTTTTACATCATAATGACATGTAAAACATATCGTTTTCAAACATATTCCATTTGTAAATTGAACAGCTGTACATATTGTGTACCATCACGAATGGTAAAAAACCCGAATAGCAATCCTTACATTTATGTTAAAACCGAGACAATTATATTATATAGTTCCTTATGGCCATCCTCGATATCCAGGGGTTACGATCACCTGAGCGTAGGTGATCGTAGCCCCTGGATATCGAGGATGCCTTGTGGCAGTAACACGACCGGGCATTGTAGGTACCAGTTCCATCAGGAGGCGAACGTCAATCGAAAGCCGTTCGGGAGTTTCCATCATGAATTTGAATTAACGTCATGTCATGATTTGCGCCTGCATACTCAAACAGTTTGGCGGAAAGACCCGAACATCTTTTGACTTGCAAATAATCACATGAAATAGTTCCTGTTTTTATTTGATTGTAACGACAATTTTGGTCGGTAGGTTTATTTCAGAACTATACAAATGTAATGTAATTATACATATTTAATACACCGTCGATAGAAAATCCAAATTCAATTTCGATTGGAAAAGACAAATGAAAAAGCATTATAATCCTAAACAAACAGCTGGTGACTGAATCGGTTAGAATTGACACACTACATCATTGAACCGATATATTACAAGAATAACCACCAGAAATGAGAAGTACATGTAAGAATATACCTTTTTAAACAACTTAGTTTGTAGTTGTATACGCCAAAAGTCAACATATGTACTTTTCGTCCATTGAAAACACGTCGGCTGCTAAAAAGCTGAATTGTTCCGAAACCTTTGTTTATATGCAGGTTATACTAAGATTGTTGTTATTATGTGTTAGACCTGTAAAGTCTGTGTTATAAATTTGACAATATGGACTTGCTGTCGTCGTACGTCATTCTAATGTCACATTGTCAAAACAAGTGAAATCACCCCGCCGCGCCAGACATGCTTATATCATCGTTACAGGCGGTTACCCTATTATAAATGCATATCAACCTTAAGTGTTTCACGGAGTTCCGTCTCTTGTCACAAATTAAGCATCCGTCATTACGGCTATATAACGACATTTTACGAAGGACGCCCCGCACCGAAGTCAGCTTCTCCCAGACAAATTACAGTAACGCGCTCTTTGGGATGCTGCGTCAGTTCTCTATCTAAATCTATATGGTCATTCTCAATGGTGAGTCTATATTCGTTGGTATCAAACTTAAACATTTTTTTTTTTAATATATATTGATTTATAAACACGCCTTGATAACATCTTATTTGGATTATTTGACATGCACGATAGATGTGTCATACGATAACACTTGGTGCGTTTGTGGCTAACATAGCTTCGTTACAGCTAACACGTTATGTGGTTGGGGTGAGCATGTTATAATTTTTTTGTATTTTAGTACAAAAAAATGAAACCACAATCATCATTACGTATAAGGATGGTTGACAATAACAGAAAAGCAACAACAACAAAACATTATAACATTGATTACTGAAATATCAGTATAAATATCAGTTTTAACAAGTTTTTCATCATCATCATCATCATCATCATCATCATCATCATCATCATCATCATCCATCATCATCATCATCATCATCATCATCATCATCATCATCATCATCATCATCATCACCACAATCATCATCATCATCATTATCATTATCATCATCAAAGTATACCCCTAGGTTTTTAACAGCTGGAACAGTCTCAATAGTTCTGTCATCGATCTTGAGCTGGAGAGCCATTGTTTGTTGACACTTTGGGAAAAAGACGATTAGTTCCGTTTTTTCCTGATTAAGCTTAAGCATAATGGCGTTCATCCAGATACTGAAATCTGAAGCTTGTCTGACAAATATCTATTGCCAAATCCTGTTAGAACCAGATCAGGAACATCGGCTGTATTCGGCAGTTTTTAACTGCAGATGCATGCAAGATTTTGGTGCATTCACTTGTTACCTCTCGGTTGGATTATGGTAACGCCCTGCTCTGTGGTATATCTGACAAACTAACTAGTCGTCTGCAGAGGGTCCAGAACACTGCAGCACGGCTAGTTACTCGTACTCGAAAGAGAGAGCACATCACACCTGTGCTCTATTCGTTGCACTGGTTACCTGTACGATACAGGTCGCAGTACAAAATTCTGGTGTACACATACAAGGCACTGAATGGAACAGCTCCTCAGTACATAGAGGAGCTTGTTACCCTGTATCAGCCGTCACGATCACTGCGGTCGGAGTCAGAATCTTTGTTGTGTGTCCCAAAATCTCGTACTGTGACCTACGGAAACAGATGCTTTGGAAGGGTTTCGGCTACGTTGTGGAATAGCTTACCATCTGCAATTAGAAAGTCCAATACCCTGCCAAAGTTCAAGAGGGACATCAAAACTCACCTCTTCACGTCTGCATTTTAGAATCTTTGCAAAGACGTTATGTAAATACCACCCTTTTATTTGTTCAATTATGTGTACATTGCTTGCTTAAATGTATAAAAGTGATTGCAAGCCTTTGTTTTTTTTTTTCGTTTTCACAATTATAACCATTCCTATTATCCATATGTTGTAAAGTGCTTTAGAGTAATTTTACAAATTATTTAAGGCGCTATATAAATGTTGTATATCATCATCATCATCATCATCATCATCGTCATCAAGTAATAAGGCTATAATTAACAATCTTGATGTAAGCCGCTTAACATTGAACCTTTAAATTATTCACATTAAACACGAGACATATTTTATGTACACATTTCTCTAGTCCATAAAGTTGTTTTATCTTATATAAATCCTTATCATCAATAATGATGTACAAGTAGCAATCGTCTACGCTGTTTATTTGTCTTATGACTTTGCGTTATGTAATGAATATCACATATGTACTTTCATACAATTCATTGTCTTCTACTAGAGAAACTAAAAGAAATATCCTGTCTCCTATGCAAAATTTAGGATTTATAACTTTTCCTTGTTCAACTTATCTTCGTTTTTTGCGTTGTCGCCTTAGACACCCGTCTTCATATAACCGTTTCCAAATAGACATTTACCTGCTGTGGAAAGGCTAATATATCGCAACTAATCATAACACACCTATCCCCCTCTCCTGCAGAGTACGGGGCTGTGTCTTTCAGGTCTTTCTTTAGACCTGTTACCTCTCACTTCATGTGTATCATACGAATCGTTATTTTTCCGAGTCCTGCTTAGAGGTACCATAACTGATCTCCCACACAGCTATATATGTATTATCTTTCGGTGGTTTCTCCCGAGTAACCCCTGATTCACGTGAACATGCACGGCGGATGCAACGACGTTAACTGCAGAAAATGTGGTTGGGTGGTGCAATTGATAGCGCTTCCGCCTTGCACGAGACAAAAAGTATTTGGTCACCTGCCCGACCACATTGACCTGTCCGAACTCATTGAATTAAGTTTACAAACCATGTTGTAAGATATGCAAAATAAAACTAGAAATAACCGTTTTATCCACCTATTAAAGACTAAATGTAGAAATGAAATAGATGCAATTCATTGAATTCTTATTGACAAAATATAGGGGATTTATCACAGGGAAGCAGTGAGCGTATCAGCCATGAGAAGGCAAACGGAATGGATAGTCCTACTTATTTTGCTTACATGTCTAATTGCTTTGCATTCGTGGTTTGCACTCGTGAAAATATCAGAAAATCTGTTGGCACTGTGAATCATCGTGTGCTATCAAAGAGAAATCATATTATGTTCTATATTTGACCTCCTATTAAAGAATAAAATGTGGGGATTTGTCGATTCATGTTCATGTAACTCGGAGGTCTAAACGAAAACGACCCGAAAATAAACATGGTTTTTGTTAGATATATTAAATAGTCCATGTAACATGTGAAAATCTACTGTATGTGATGGTATAACAGAGAAGTCTTATACAAGGAACAAAACACTGATAAAGTTAATCAGACCTTTTGTTACATATTTGAAACAGCCTCCGTAACAATTGAAAGTTTACTGTATCTTTGATATTACACAAAGAAGAAACTTATACTAGGAACAATAATCTGACAGATTAAGTAAACCTGATCTTTTGTTAGATACCTGAAACAGTCCCTGTTACTAAAGACAATGTCCATACATGGCGACCTTTCCATGTACATCTGATAGAGGATACCGCCTATGTTACAGGGAGTATTTCCTCTGACGTCACTGATAGACAGCAGGTGTCCGTAGATATTAATTGGTTGCTGTCGATACTGAGATAGATATACTGGTTTACTCTGTTGGAACTTTGATGTCATTATGCAATGCTATTTTACGGAGGCTCTACTCTTTCGTAATAAGCAAGCATAATTCGTTAAAACTTTTACATATTTGTTATGGAACTATAAAGATATCTAAGCATTCCGATATACTCGATATTTTTTTGGAAAAAATAGAACAAAACAAATAATAGTTTTCGTCAATTATAATACTTTCTGGTTCTGTGGATTTGTTTAGAAGTATCACAACAATAAAAAAGTAAAACGAAGCTTTGGTTATTAACATACACATATTTCACTTATCAACAAATATATATATAAAACATATTACAAACAAATTCTTGTATTGAAATGGTGTGGAATAAAGTGATTATCTCTAAGCTAAAGCAAACAGTATACAATTTACAGGAATCTAATTTACACAGTTAGTTTTCTATGCATATAACTAAAATGAGACAAAAATACCAACATTAAAAAGAATTTATTGTTCGTTTAAGTAGCCAAATTATGTTCAATCATGTACACAAGGGACAATGAGTATGAGTTCAACTGTGATTTTATCGTTGATCTCTATTTCATAGCTATGGATGAGCATTTTGGCCTCACTGATAACACAACATTGTTATCGTGTTGTCACAAATGTAACTCGAAATTTTGAGACAATAAATAAAAAGTTCGACATACGTATTCTGGCCAAGGATTTTCAGATTTGGGGGCGCACCAGTCTTTGAGCCACACTTTTACGAAGTGGGTCCAGGGGCGACGCTGCGATTTTTAGTGGAGTGAAACGCTCAGAAGCTATACAAATAGAAATATATGGTGAAATCTGCCGTTATATATTTGGTCTTTAATTTGTTCACTTTATCAATTAAACTCCAGACTTTGTTTATTATGTAAACATGTTTTGTTTTCTTTTTAATTCTGTTCTATTGTTGTTTTTCGTGGTGTCTCCTCACTTGAATGCTACAATACACACACTGCATCACCCGCTTCGGACCATATTGCAACCATGCTCGGTTGTGGAGTTGTGAAGACAGGAGATACCATTTCCTTTGAATGTTCAATTCTACAATTGTAAGACTTGTCAGGCGACTTTTGGAATACATGGCTAACAGAATCGAACGATATCGTAGATATCAACGAAAGCGATGTTCACCATAACTGGTACTTACAAATAAATATAGATATAATAAAACAGTACGCATGATCAACTTCTGATATTACCAGTTAATGTACTAATCATGAATAACTTCCGGTTGATATATGATATATGAACCGAATAATGGATTAATATAAATACTTAAGCTGTGTCTTACTCAGCAGCTGTGACGCAAACAGAAATAGGCCATCAAGACAACCACATACATAAATATCCGTATTTCTACCTGTAAACTGAGACCCCATGTGGATCTATGACGGAGCCGAATCAAACTAAACAACATTAAAATCATCAACTAGAACTACCATGGTGATTAAAATCGTCAACCGGAAATAGGTTCATGAGATTGTAGCGATTTGTCGCTGGGTGTCATATGGTTGGACAACTCTAAATGATTTCTAAACAGTTTGCCTGTGAAGATATGATTATAACTTAAAGCTTCCCATACAATGTTTAAAATCCACGATACCACATATCTGTTTTATGTTCCATTAGCATTACAGGGTAAACTAGGGCACAACTATTGACACGCCGTTAAAACTGTATTCTTCCTAAAAATATAAATCCATTCTCACTTTGAGAACTTCCGGCTTTTAACCAATGTTTTGTTCGGGACTTTGTACACCCAAATGACATTTGAGAAAAAAAAACCCATTCGCATGGCCATTTATTTCAACGATTAAATATCCTAGATTACATTAATCCGTTTGCTTTGTTGCATAGTTATCAGTGGCTTTGATAGAAATCTGTATAGGTTAGTGTGGCATAGCATATCGAAGCGGGAATGACTTGTTCAATATTTTTTAATGAACACACCATGATGCATTCCATTATCAAAATTAAAATTTGTATTTGTTCTGTATTTTATATAAAATTGAATCATATGATGTTAGCAGAACAAGTGGAACTTTCCTCTTAGTTGACATCTCGAAAGTATTTGTTGACTCAGGGCGGTAATGATAATTTGACCCCAGAATATTTTGCTTTTGTTAGTTAAATTAGAGTTCAATAACCATGTAAAAGTATTGATAATCAATATAAAATTGACAGCAATAGCGTTTCGTCAGCGATAATTGAATTTAAATTGATATAATTACACATTTAATTGATGATAAATAGGCAAATTGGTTTTGAATTGTCTTGGAATTTGAAATCAATTTTAATATTGTACATGTACTACTGTTGACAAATTGAACGTCAGTATAGAATATCACTTCGTCTTACTAATAATTGATATGTTGTAGGAGTTTCTTTATGGCTGTGAGAACAAAACCTCATATTTGAATGATAATCACATATCCCTGGGCCCGTATTCATGAAACCGTTCTCATGCTCAAGCATTGAAGCTGTGCTGAAACCAACTTTCTGGTAACTCGCTTAGATCATGACAAACGATCACAAAGTCAAATGTAAACATTGAAAACAGTATTTGGCTATAAGTTTCTTCAAAATGTTTCCAAATCATTGACAAAATAAGAATGATTTATTGAGTTCAAACCAGAACAAGAAAGTAGGCTTGAGCACAAAATCCATGCTTGAACGGCTTCATGAATATGGACCCTGGAGTTAAACAACACCGTCACTGTTAGTAAGAATCGCCGTGTCACTGCAAAAAACTGTAACTAAGTATTGTACACTTTATTTTTCCTTGGCACTCAGGTATTTTTGAAAATGATTCTGAAATATAAAACATACCTGAGGTTTGGCCGGGATTTGAACCCTTGTATTACCGCTCTAACCGACTGAGCTAGCAGGTCGACGGGATGTTTTGACCCTAGTGTTCAATAGTAATGGAAGTTAAGGGAAGGTTACTGTATATACGAAAAACACAGTGCAGCTTGACGGGAATCCCCACGTTGTGTAAATGGGTATTACTTAATCTTCCTGATGACTTATTGTTATACAAATATTGGAGGCACGGTAGTCTAGTGGTAGGACGCCGGGCTCCTGACCGAAGGGTTGTGGGTTCTAGTCACATCAAAACACTGTGTTGTATCCTTGAACAAGATACTTTACTCCGCTTGTTAAAGTCTACTCAGCTGTAAATGAGTACGTGGTTAGGCAGTGCTAGAATTGTTGAATGCTAGTTGTGAGTGCGTAAATAGCAGCACCGGCTGTATGCTCCCCATGGAGTTGAGAAAGAGATTGACTGGTTGCAAAGGCCCTATAACTACGAATGAAATAATAATTTGTGAACCGCCTTGAGACGATCTAGCTTGTGCACAAGCAGTATATAAAAACCTCGAATTATTATTATTATAACAATTGATAGCCATGAAACATTCAATGAATGTGCTATACCGTTATAATAAACAAGGAAACAATTCTCCAAAACGTCAATGCACAGCGATAAGATATCAATTTTAATAAAGTTGAACAACAAAAGGAGGTTCGACGTAACATGGGACTTTCTTGAGGTAATGGTAGTATTGTAGGTCATGTCTACCTAAAATAAAGATGCATTTTCACCTAAGAGTATCCAATCCAATTTCCCAGTTATTGACAGAATGATGTTGTCGTTTATTGTTTTACTTAACTAAATGTAATAATGTGTGAACTGCTTTGAGACGACCTACGAACTACGATAAAGCGGTACATAAAAACCTCGAATTATTATTATTATAGCAGATACACGATGTTCATCCTTATGTTCTTCGATACAGTAGTAACGTATAGTATAACATAAATGATGCATGACATATGCTCCTGCTCACTGAGCTTAAGAAAACGAAATGTTGTTTTCCATACATAAATCTCCCAGGTCGTGTAAAGACAGGGTACATGTAGCAGTTACGCCATTCATCATCAGGCGATATTTACACATCTAGGCAGAAGATCGAAGTGCACACTAGCATACTTTATATCAGTGAACAAGTCGCCAGTGTGGCGTGATTGACACGATGTATCAGCCATGTTCTGTTTCATTTATTAACATTTGATAAATTGAGTAACGGGTGTCAGAAATTAATTAAATGATGCATCCATTTAGAGGCATGCGATAATAGGATAAAAATACTGGTAAATAACTCTACTAAAACATATTTATTTAATGAAAGGAGTAAACAATAGCCATTTATAATTCGCAAAATGACAAAATGACAAAATTATAAACAAAACTTTAATTATAAAAGCTGACAGTGACTTAGATAATGTTATACAAGGCATGGTACGGGTACGAATGTACATTGTATAAAGTATTACATTATGTATGAAATGACGGAATGTCATTTCAAAATCCAATAATTGTTGTGGTTTTTGCAGTTCAAATAATAATAGTAATTTTCATTATGCATTTAATTCTAAAACAAACTCTGTTCATAATGTGTGTTTATCGTTTGCTAGGAGAATTTGCAATCTGTTAAATCACATTTTAAAACTGTTTCCAATTGATCAATACATGATTTAGATTATGATGTTCTGATCTTATTAAATCCGATTCAAGTTCACAGAATTAGGTTAAGCAATACCTAAATTAATAAAGGCCTGTTGATCAATCGTGTTTGTAATAAACATATTTTTTGTTAAGACCCTAGCAGAATGTTTCAAACTTTCATGGCTGACCTTAACATTTTCATTCATTAATTTTTAATTAATTTACTTGCTTTATATTCCTAATATATTTTCTCGAAGTTCATGTTACATGTCTCAGTTGGATTGATGACGTCACAATGGTGGTCACTTGGTCGAACTATTTTCTCAACACGTATTGCATTCATCATGCAAGGATGTAAATAAAATAAATTCAATGACGCTGAATGTGCAATGATTGATTTGAAGTTTCCTAAATATTCCTAAATTTGCATTTAATGGTGATTTTTTTTTCAGGATGTGTGTTAAAGGTCAATCGGTAACGAGTCTTAAGATTATGCATGGCTTCCTGATATACTTGAGCATTGAACTTAGCGCATTATGATTAGTTTGTTTGTAAAGCTGTGTCATTCAAATAGATCATAAATACTTTACAAAAACAGTTCAATGCTTATAATTACGTTTGCTCTGCCTCTTATGTTTTTTCTTAATTGACAATTTATATTTAGAATTTAAAATCGCGTGCTGATTGGCAAACAAAGTAGTACTTTGGAATTTAAACAAACATTTCAATTCTATTCCACAATTCAGTATCAATACAATTGCGTGTGATATGTATATAGGGTGATTTAAGTTCACCAATAGAAATCAGAGCTGAAAGTTAGATTTGAAATTGTTTCGGTTTTTCCCCGGAACAAATTTCGCGCATGGATAAATAAAATGAACACCGTGAATCTGACCTTGCCCTCGACGAGTGAGTTATTTTTGAAAGTTAGATGAGCAGAGAGAATAGTTCGAATTTGTGATGAACCCAGGCGTGAATGTATTTGTTGATTGTATGGGAATCTGACTACAGTCAGTAGCTTCTATAACGGCCTTGTTATTATGATGTCTTCAGCAACTGAGGAAACCGTGGCTGCGAGACGCGTGATACTGATAGCGTTTGAAGTGAGTGATCTTGCGACGGAGCACAGGTGTTCGTTACAAATGTCTGAAATACACATATGCCTTGTGTATGTTTATGTGTATGCTCCCCAGGGAGCTGAGAAGGGTATTGGCTGGTTGCAAAGGCCCTATAACCACAGATAATACTTTGTGAACCGCTTTGAGACGACCTACGAACTAGGTTGTGATAAAGCGGTATATAAGAATCTCCAATTATTATTATTATTATAAAAGTGCTTTTTTACATTTTCTTTTATTTTTGCATATTTACATTGTCAAGTGCCACAATGCCAAGCGATATTTCAGCAGCCGTCATGTTTATTTACATTGGATATTGTAGTTCCGGTCGGTGTTGTATTAATACGCTAATTATAATGTCTCGTGGTGCATGGTATTTAAAATTCCATCAACGACACAACTTTCAAATAGCCTATATAGTGACAATGCCATGCAAATGTCAATATACTGATATGTATGTCAGCAGAACAATCCGATTTAAATGTGCGTCATACGCTAAATGGAAATGTCTAAATTTAACATATAACAAAGATTATCTTGACTTTACTTTTCCGAACTTGGTTAATATAATAGACTGTTGTGCGACTATCAAGCTTTATGCTAAGGCCGATCAAATCAGGGGGTACGATAAACGAATAAATAAAGATAAATAAATAAGTATTAAAAAACATGCCATCATATCGTTTTTACAAAAAGACAAGAATGGAAACTGAGAAAACATTAAAAAGCAAAAACAAGAGGCTGATGTCCTCATATCTGTTGAGCGTACCGTACTTGTTGCAATGTACTGCATTTTGTTTGTTTGTTTGTGTTATCATGGACACTTACGTTATCAGTTAAGTTTGACCATGCAATGCTGCAAAGGTAAAGTGACCATACGAAGTACACGATAGATACCACACACTGTAGGGAGGCTTAAAACACAGTTGTACATACACGTATATTGATACGCATGTTTATGAGGACGAATTTCAAAATATGTTAATTGAAAACTACCAATCTAAACCAAAAGGCAACAAAATTGGCAAAAGAAGAAATCAAATCGATCCTTTATTTTTTCAAATAACTTGTACACAAAACCTTCCTTCTTGCACAATAACATAAACTGTCGGGCTACGCCTACCAGCTAACAACGACTGGAGGAAATGGAGGTTAAAAACGAATACTCAGGAAAGATAACCATTTCCTCTGCCACATGTGGTCGACAGCATGATGTATCCCATCAACATAAGATAATAAAATTTGATTTGACCGGATACTAGTCAGGACGCTATTGATATCGGCCTTCCGCTGTTCTTCAGATCAGCAGTCTAGCAGGGACCGAGCGTGAAACACTTGGGATATATGTCCGCACTAGAATCAATCTGGGCCGGGTTATTATGTAGGAATTAAGTGATTATGTTCTCAACGAGAATCAAACATTAGATTATAGGAAAAATCCACCTCGATCGATAGCCGAGCACGTGCCAAACAATTAAGAAGGGAAATGCCTGTAATTGAAGTGATTATGATACATCAATACTGTCATATGTTGTGGTCGTATACAATGGGTCCTCAATAAAATAGACACGAAATGATAAAGGTGTTGATAAACAGGGATGAAATAATAACTCAACTCCATACAAATAAAAGTATTGTTGCTGATACTTGTCTATCGTCCTATCTTTTCCCGTCTTTCCATCTCGAAAGTATGATATTTACTGCTTTAAATTGTCCTTACACATATTAACATATCCAAAGGCTGAACAGATCTTTTTTTCCTGAGAAGAATCTTTAATTTTCGTCAAAGAATCATATTACTTCCGTGAATCAACGACAATTAAGATCGCAATTTATGGGGTAATATTTTTTCGTCCATTTGCGTAGGCATTTGCCATTATTTTATACTTTTGCATATTTGAATATGGAAAATGACGTGATTTAGGCACACACTAGCCACTGTGGACAATAGCAACATTGATGAAAAATAGATTCCCATTTCAAATGATATAATCTGGAATAGAAAGAGTGTGATGCTGACGATTGTATTGTATTACCAGTGTTAACATCCAAATTTAACAACGTTTGTGTATTGACTTCTGCATGACATTTTGATACTTGTCGACGACCATAGATATTCAGGGGAAAATGCCAATTATTTAAGTGGACAAGTCACCAGTATGTTACGCTGTAGTACAAAATTGTGGATTCAATCACGTACAGATATTGTTTAAGTACGAATGGAAATTAACAATGCAGCCTTTATTTACTCATTTTTATACCGCGGTCGTTAAAGCAGGAAACGCTGACTATCACGCGGACGTTTAAACACTGGGTGCATTTCAAAAATTGTACAAATATCACATGCAAATATGTATCCAATATGAAACTGAGATTTAAACGGTAAAAACATCCCGTGACATTCACAAAGCAGCGCACCTGTTCTATTTACATGAGGAAGGGATGTTTATTGTCACACAAGCCTGAACATTGACACATTAATATAACGTGTCGGGGATCTCACGTGTAGCGTCATATTTGTCAACGTGTGACATCTGTTTGATTGTGAAAGGGTGAAAGGGAAGTAGTGATATTTGATAGCAGAATTATTGGATTCATTTAGCTGTGACAGGCCAGTTTTACGTGATTTCCATCACGTACATTTATGGAATATAAGAGAGTGACTATTTCAGACAGGAAACAAATATTCACAGATTCAACACATGAGGATAACAACTCACCTCCAAAAATGGAAATGACAATGCGAAACGAGTAATTATAAAGACAAAATGATATTTTTCATGAAACCTGAAGGGACACTACTTTTTTATATGTTACGTCATATCATAAAACTGGACGAAAGGCATTGGTAATGTTCTATCTGAATATATAGCTCCCTCTCACTTCAAATTCTTGAGTGTTGATTTGTTTTGACTAAATCTAAATGAAAATATGGTAACAAATGGCACCACCTTCAGATGAATAACATGCTAATTAATAAGCAAAGTGTGCAAGGAAAACATACTTCAAAATAAAAGTTCCTAATTTGAATGATTACAACGTTATGCAATGAGGACAAATGCTGCCAAAAGTGTGGCCGGCTCAGTGGATAATTATATAACGTGCCCGCCTTTCACAAAGGCGGCTGTGGTTCGATTTCGAGATCGGACGTGAAAAAGAATGTAGAATGCTGCCTCCCCAAGTTGGTTTTCTCCGGGTGCTCCGGTTTCTTTCCATCCACATTAAGACCCCTTCCTACTGTATGACTGAGGTATAATGTCTAAATAACCTCTCTTCATAATGATATTTCTGTGCGAACATATATGTAACTTATTTTATTTCTGTCTGTCTTTAATGTTCTATTTTACATTGCACTATTTTTTCTTAGCCAGCTTTTGCCTTTACCATTCCAATTCACTAATTCTCATTTCAGTTAATCCCAGCCCATTTACCGTGTATTGCTGATATTACGATGCAACAGTACTACCATCCTTGAAAACATATATAAATAAACAACAAGAGAGTAACAAAGTGGTAACAAAAACATACATAGGATTCAAAATGGATAAAACTAAAGCAGTATATGAACAAAAGAGTGGTTCTTCTTTGACGACACTTGCCATATAAATTTGATTCGAAACCAAGTGATGTCACGTCCTCACATGGAGAACTCGGGTAGTGACAACAAAACCGCAAGGCACTATAAGGATGTATAATGAGTTTAATAAGAACAATTACAATCGTTTCTACATAAGACGAATTTACTCAGAAAAACAGGTACAGAAACAAATACTATGAGATCAATGGATGAAATGGGTATGCATTTCACTATATCAACAATAAAGGAATGGAAATTATTTTTTCAACATTCATGAGGTCATAACAACATTGGCTTTTTGGACATATTCAATGAATCGCGTTGGCGATTCTTGGTAAATATGTCCAGAAAGTCAATGTTGTTATGACCTCATGAATGTTGATAAAATAAATTTCATTCCTTATATTTACATTTTTAAGTGCTTTGAATTTTCCGATGCAAGCATAAATAAAAATAATTCCGGCATTGTAGTTCTATTTGTGCATGGGCAACGCAGTAGAGAGAACAGCGTGGTTTTGAGGGAAAATGTAAAACTTCCGGTGGGGCATGACAACAAAACAAACAGATTCAAATTTTATTTGTGGAAATAACACAGGTCGGATATTATTATCATGTTCCATACACACCTCATTTGAGAATTAAAATGAAGCCTATCATGTTTAATGTTAATCATATCATCATAACTAAACTACACGAGGGCTGGTTCACGGCGGACGTGTACCAGCTACGCCCTTTGCTACGTCATTAAAGTGTATCAATACGCAGTGATGAGGTCACCTGTGTTATGCAAAAATGAATGTCATTTTCGTCAATTGGTCCCAGCAAACAGAATGTAAATATTGGGGCATATTTGTTTATTCATACGGGTGGTGCCTTATGCATCAGGCAGTTTTTAATTGCTTGCAAATAACTGTTTCCTGATTTAAGAAAAAATAATTATCACCATATCATTTGATGTGTCATATTTTATTGAAAACAGGGATGATTCATTTATTAATTGATTTGAATGACCTCATATCAAGGTTAACATAAAAGATACTAATTTTATTTATAATCAATTGAATGAAAAAAACACTGCTGAATACAGAGCAGCACAAATGGTGATTTACTGATATCAAAACGGCTTTATTTGGTATACTGTAGGTGGATGAGTATTGATTTGTAATCAAACAATAAATAATAAAAGAAACTCATAGAAACAAGCACCTAGTGACCATTACGTATCATACCTACTGTATCAAGGTGCTACATGCACTCTTACATCCCCGTAGGAGGGTATAACGATTACCAGTGGTCATATTTACATCACCGTAGGAGGGTATAACGATTACCAGTGGTCATACTTACATCCCTGTAGGTGGGTATAACAACTACCAGTGGCCATACTTACATCCCCGTAGGCGGGTATAACGATTAGCAGTGGTCATACTTACATCCCCGTAGGAGGGGATAACGATTACCAGTGGTCATATTTACATCACCGTAGGAGGGTATAACGATTCCCAGTGGTCATACTTACATCCCTGTAGGTGGGTAAAACAACTGCCAGTGGCCATACTTACACCCCCGTAGGCGGGTATAACGATTACCAGTGGTCATACTTACATACCCGTAGGAGGGTATAACGATTACCAGTGTTCATACTTACATCCTCGTAGATGGTATAACGATTACCAGTGTTCATACTTACATCCCCGTAGAGGGTATAACGATTACCAGTGTTCATACTTACATCCCCGTAGGAGGGGATAACGATTACCAGTGGTCATACTTACATCACCGTAGGAAGGTACAACGATTGCGAGTAGTCATACTTGCATCCCCGTATGAGAGGATAACGATTACCAGTGGTCATACTTACATCCCCGTAGAGCGTATAACGATTACCAGTGTTCATACTTACATCCTCGTAGAGGGTATAACGATTACCAGTGTTCATACTTACATCCCCGTAGGAGGGTATAACGATTACCAGTGGTCATACTTACATCCCCGTAGGAAGGTATAACGATTACCAGTGGTCATTCTTACATCCCCGTAGGAGGGGATAACGATTACCAGTGGTCATACTTA
>NW_018408313.1:625499-677619 GCF_002113885.1 Mizuhopecten yessoensis
ATAACGATTACCAGTGTTCATACTTACATCCCCGTAGGAGGGTATAACGATTACCAGTGGTCATTCTTACATCCCCGTAGGAGGGGATAACGATTACCAGTGGTCATACTTACATCCCCGTAGGAGGGTATAACGATTACCATTGTTCATACTTATATCCCCGGAGGAGGGGATAACGATTACCAGTGTTCATACTTACATCCCCGTAGGAGTGTATAACGCTTACCGGTGGTCATACTTACATCTCCGTAGGAAGGTATAACGATTACCAGTGGTCATACTTACATCCCTGTAGGAGGGTATAACGATTACCAGTGGTCATACTTACATCCCCTTAGGAGGGGATAACGATTACCAGTGTTCATACTTGCATCCCCGTAGAGGGTAGTACGATTACCAGTGGTCATACTTACATCCCCGTAGAGAGTATAACGATTACCAGTGGTCATACTTACATCTCCGTAGGAGGGTATATCGATTACCAGTGTTCATACTTACATCCCCGTAGGAGTGGATAACGCTTACCGGTGGTCATACTTACATCTCCGTAGGAAGGTATAGCGATTACCAGTGGTCATACTTACATCCCCGTAGAGAGTATAACGATTACCAGTGGTCATACTTACATCCTCGTAGAGGGTATAACGATTACCAGTGGGCATACTTACATCCTCGTAGGAGGGTATAACGATTACTAGTGGGCATACTTACATCCCAAAGGAGTGTAAAAACGTTTACCAGTGTTCATACTGACATCCCCGTAGGAGGGGATAACGATTACCAGTGTTCATACTTACATCCTCGTAGGAGGGGATAACGATTACTAGTGGTCATACTTACATCCCCGTAGGAAGGTATAACGATTACCAGTGGTCATACTTACATCCTCGTAGGAGGGTATAACGATTACTAGTGGTCATACTTACATCCCAAAGGAGTGTAAAAACGTTTACCAGTGTTCATACTGACATCCCCGTAGGAGGGGATAACGATTACCAGTGTTCATACTTACATCCTCGTAGGAGGGGATAACGATTACTAGTGGTCATACTTACATCCCCGTAGGAGGGTATAACGATTACCAGTGTTCATACTTACATCCCTGTAGGAGGGTATAACGATTACCAGTGGTCATACTTACATTCTCGTAGAGGGTATAACGATTACCAGTGTTCATACTTACATTCTCGTAGGAGGGTATAACGTTTACCAGTGTTCATACTTACATCCCCGTAGGAGGGGATAACGATTACCAGTGGTCATACTTACATCCCCGTAGCGGGTATAACGATTACCAGTGTTCATACTTATATCCCCGTAGGAGGGGATAACGATTACCAGTGGTCATACGTACATCCCCGTATGAGAGGATAACGATTACCAGTGGTCATACTTACATCCTCGTAGAGGGTATAATGATTACCAGTGTTCAAACTTACATTCCCGTAGGAGAGGATAACGATTACCAGTGGTCATATCTACATCCCCGTAGGAGTGTAAAAACGTTTACCAGTGGTCAAACTTACATCCCCGTAGGAAGGTAAAACGATTACCAGTGGCCATTCTTACTTCCCGGTAGGAGGGTATAACGATTACCAGTGGTCATATATACTTTTAAATTTAAAATTGTATAATCTTCCGAAAACAGGTAATGATTAAGCTTCATAGAAAGATTACATGCATGCATACGTGCCCATAGACTGTACACACACATATACACAAGAACACACAGGTAAGTACTCTATGCAATAGACTCATCAGTTAAGTTTCCTGTGTAATAGACTCATCAGTTAAGTAACCTGTGTAATAGACTTCTCAGTTAAGTAATCTGTGTAATAGAATTTTCATGTAAGTAATCTGTGTAATAGATATCTCGGGTAAGTAACCTGTGTAATAGTCTTCTCAGGTAAGTAACCTGTGTAATAGACTCATCAGGTAAGTAACCTGTGTAAAAGACTCATCAGGTAAGTTACCTGTGTAATAGACTTCTCAGGTAAGTACCTATGTAATAGACTCATCAGGTAAGTGACTTGTGTAATAGACTTATCAGTTAAGTAACAGTCTTATCAGGTAAGGAACCTGTGTAATAGACTCATCAGGCAAGTTACCTATGCAATAGTCTTCTCAGGTAAGTAGCCTATGTAATAGTCTTATCATGTAAGTAACCTGTGTAATAGTCTTATCAAGTAGGCACTGTGTAATAGACTCATCAGGTAAGCACTGTGTAAAAGTTTTATCAGGTAAGTAACCTGTGTAATAGACTCATCAGGTAAGTAATCAGTGTAATAGACTCATCAGGTAAGTAACCTTTGTAATAGACTCATCAGGGAAGTAACCTGTGTAATAGACTTATCAGGTAAGTACCTGTGTAATAGTCTTTCTCAGGTAAGTAACCTGTGTAATAGACTCATCAGGTAAGTAACCTATGTAATAGTCTTATCAGGTAAGCACTGTGTAATATGCTTATCAGGTAAGCACTCTGTAATAGGCTTATCAGGTAAGCACTGTGTAATAGTCTCACCAGGTAAGTAACCTGTGTAATAGACTCATCAGGTAAGTAACCTGTGTAATAGACTCATCAGGTAAGTAACCTACATGTATGTAATAGTCTTATCAGGTAAGCACTGTGTAATAGTCTTATCAGGTAAGCACCTATGTAATAGTCTTATCAGGTAATTAGCACCTATGTAATAGTCTTATCAGGTAAGTAACCTGTGTAATAAACTCATCAGGTAAGTTACCTGTGTAATAGACTTCTCATGTAAGTACCTGTGTAATAGACTCATCAGGTAAGTAACCTATGTAATAGACTTATCAGGTAAGTACCTGTGTAATAGTCTTTCTCAGGTAAGTAACCTGTATAATAGACTCATCAGGTAAGTAACCTATGTAATAGTCGTATCAGGTAAGCACTGTGTAATAGGCTTATCAGGTAAGCACTGTTTAATAGTCTCATCAGGTAAGTAACCTGTGTAATAGTCTTATCAGGTAAGTTACCTGTGTAAGAGACTTATCAGGTAAGTAACATATGTAATAGACTCAACAGGTAAGTAACCTGTGTAATAGTCTTCTCAGGTAAGTTACCTATGTAATAGTCTTATCAGGTAAGTAACCTGTGTAATAGACTCATCAGGTGGTTAACCGGTGTAATAGTCTTATCAGGTAAGTAGCCTATGTAATAGTCTTATCAGGTAAGCACTGTGTAATAGTCTTATCAGGTAAGTACCTGTGTAATAGACTCATCAGGTAAATTACCTGTGTAATAGACTTCTCAGGTAAGTTACCTGTGTAATAGACTGTTCAGGTAGGTATCTGTGTAATAGACTTATCATGTAAGTAACCTGTGTAATAGACTCATCAGGTAAGTAAACTGTGTCATAGGCTCATCAAGTAAGTAACCTGTGTATTAGACTATTCAGGTAAGTAACCTGTGTCGTAGACTCATCAGGTAAGTAAACTGTGTAATAGACTCATCAGGTAAGTAACCCGTGAAATAGACTTCTCATGTAAGTAACCTGTGTAATAGACTCGTCAGGTAAGTTACCTGTGTAATGGACTTCTCTGGTAAGTTACCTGTATCATGGACTTCTCTTGTAAGTTACCTGTGTAATAGACTTATCAGGTAAGTACCTGTGTAATAGACTTATCAGGTAAGTAACCTGTGTAATAAACTCATCAGGTAAGTAACCTGTGTAATAGACTTCTCAGGTAAGTAACCTGTGTCGTAGACTCATCAGGTAAGTAAACTGTGTAATAGACTCATCAGGTAAGTAACCCGTGAAATAGACTTCTCATGTAAGTAACCTATGTAATAGACTCGTCAGGTAAGTTACCTGTGTAATAGTCTTATCAGGTAAGTAACCTGTGTAATAGACTCATCAGGTAAGTTACCTGTGTAATAGACTTATCAGGTAAGTACCTGTGTAATAGACTTATCTGGTAAGTTACCTGTGTAATAGACTTATCAGGTAAATACCTGTGTAATAGTTTTCTGATGTTAGTTACCTGTATAATAGACTTCTCAGGTAAGTAATCTGCTTAATAGACTTCTCAAGTAAGTCCTTCGTATTTTTCAGACTTTGTACACCCTGTGTTGTACATTTGTCCTTTAGTAAACGCCATATATAAAAGAAGTCATGATATTCGGAGCAAACTCTTGAAAACCGAATCAACCACGACATATCGACACCGTCGATGTAGGCAACAAGGATGTTACTAACAAGAAAGGAAATGTTAACGATCAGATATACCACAACATGTCAATAAATACAACATGTTCACATACACCCGCATAAATGCTGGCATATACATCACATACAAGAGAAGTAATAAACAGGATTTTTTTTAAATGTTTCAGTACGCAACATCTACAATACCTAGTTCATTATGAAAAGTTCTTTTTAACAGAACCAATAAGTGTTTCTATGTGGCATTTCGATGACTAGTACAGTATGTACACTGTCACCTCATCAGACAAATGTGACAGTGTACATACCGTACTAGTCATCGAAACGTCACATAAAACTATTATTGGTTGTATAAAAAATAACTTTTCACAATCCACAGTTACCATTACGAAGAAAATGTTTAAAAATACCTAGTTCAGTATACATAACGTCAGTGAGTTTTTTTCTACCCGTTAAAAAGATCACTTTCGTTTCTCATCATGCTGACCGGGGGTTCAAGATAAGCATATTTGACATCACACTGTAAATACGTCAGCAGAGTTTCTGACTACACTTTATATAAACATGATACTAAAATACTAGAAGAATTCCAATTAGCACGTTTCCCTTGAGGCATACCTGTTTTTCAGATCCCAATATGCTAAAGCATACACACAATTAGAGTAAAAGGTAACGTCAATGATAACATCAAGACTGTTCTTCATTCTCAAATTGACCAGTCTGTCAAATACTACCGGCAGTCTACTGCACATCCCAACCTATATTTATATTCCTCGCCAAGATGAAAACAGAAAAACAACATATATTTAGAACACCAGGACACTATACATGATAATGTCAACACAAATAGAACAACAGACGTGGTAGTACACAATAAACAATGATGAAAAAGAGAACAAATTAAGAACACAAGAACAAAATCAAGCAAGTTGTCAATGGACACTAACGCAATACAGGCTAGAGCCAAACATGTAAGGAAACACATATTTTCTTTACGTGTGTAAAAATGGCAAAGAAGAAACCGAGTGGATAGAACCAACCTAACG
Source organism: Mizuhopecten yessoensis (assembly GCF_002113885.1). Taxonomy (NCBI): domain Eukaryota; kingdom Metazoa; phylum Mollusca; class Bivalvia; order Pectinida; family Pectinidae; genus Mizuhopecten; species Mizuhopecten yessoensis. Next base: position 630,733 of record NW_018408313.1, read on the forward strand.
AAATGTAATTACTATAAATAAATAGCACTGAGTATCAAATAGTGTATTGTTAATACAAGAAGTTACAACTAAAAGTAGTGAAATTTAGATATGATAAGTACATATAAACAGTATTACAATATAAACGAGATTTGACTCGAAGCGTCCCCCGTATCTACTTCACTCTGCCAGTACTCTGTGACGCTGCCGCGCGGATAATTGTCCTGTTGTATATTAGCGCGTCCGATACTCCGGTCTCTTACGTCCGCCCAAGGTAATAAATAACACGTTTAGCACAGGCTCCGTCTTATAGTCATATTCCAGGCCCGCTAGCATATACAACTTCATCATGGTAGTTGTCAAGACAACACGATATCAAACAAATGTTGGGAACTTGAGATCAAGGTAAAACATTGACCTCATGAACCCCATTTCATTAAACAACACTTTGACCACCTGACCCTCACGTTTAGTCTGAAATCCATATATGAGTTGGTAACAACAGTATATTCAGAGACCTACGCCTACACTGTATTTAAATGTGAGGCCATATTGATGTTGAACTTATCAGACATATTATTTGGTTATAAAGTACACTTATACCAGGTCAATGTCCAAATATATAATGGCAGCCAGAAAACAGTCTAGAAACCTGTATTGTACTGTATATTAATACCTGAAGTAAACTTCAGTTTGAAATTTAGTTAATCCATAGAAAACCAGACCAAGTTATTGTTTAATGTTTACTACACCATATGGATATTTCAAAACAATGAAAGTCAATCTATAATAGGGTTCATTTTTTTTTAAAGTCTTTGATAACTTCAAATATTCACAACTTTTGGGGAAAATCTGAAGCAGTAAGAAAAAAATGTATGTTACGCTTTAAAAATTCAAACGATGCATGGATTTTTGTCGCCATTTGTAAACAGAACCAGTTTAGTTCCAATGTTGATGTAAGCCTTATATTTTAATCTTTGTAATAAGTTTCAAATATGTCTTTAACGTTGCACCTGATACATACTATCACCTCTGCACTTTTCAAAAACAGGCGAAAGGTGATGACCGGTATTCTGTAATTCAAAATCGTCAATTTGTCACGTTTGAGTTTATTCCTGAGTGGCAGCTTCGTGCCAGCCGTGACATATTATGCTTGATCAATTTTCTGACACAGTGTACAAGCACCTAAAAGCTCAATTTTTCTAATTATACTCGATTAAAAAATGCATGCATTGTTGATATAAAAATGCAATTACCGTTAACGTCTATTACACTCTTTGATCCCCGCATACTGTTCCATTATACGTTTAAACTTTATCGAATATCATACTTTTTGAAGTGGAATGGATGGTAACAACCGTGATATTAACCCAATCAATATGATCTATCTGGTGACTTCTGTGTCATTAGTTACTTCATCACCATATATTTGCTGTAAAAGCTATCACTCGCCATAGAGACATTACAAAAAAAAGAAGATTGTATTGTTAAAAACATAATTCAGGTTAGCCTACATTAACTTTTTTTAAAGTTAGATCCAAAAATCGTAATCGCCTATGATGATGTTGTAACACAATACCAAATATATTGAAATGTGTCACAAAACATAACGTATAACATTATAGTACATTGTAGTTTATTTCTGAATATACCATATATATATAAGCGTTAAGAAATTAAACAGCATGTATGCATTGTTTTGTATATGGTATCGATTCCCCGTTAAGGTGATGCAATTTCTAACACTAGAATCAAATAATTGTCTTTTTGCAACCATGTCGTATTGAATACAAATTCTGTAATCCCAGAACTTGCGAGATTTGGACACACGCCAAATTGAATGCAGCCTAGTTGTCACCGTGTTAGAACTGCTAAATAAATCTCTGTTATTAACCGATACGTACTCTGTGAAATAACAAACATCAATACACAGGTATAAACTCGGAATAAAATCCAAAGTCGAAAAAAAATAGGAATCAGTGGAACATGGAAGAAAAAGAAAAAGCATAACGAATCTGAAAAAAGACGTTTTTAGCGAAAGACTTTACAGAATTGCTTTGACGCAGTGGAAATGTAAAAAAAACTAAGGGCTCAAATGTCATCTTAGCGTACATATGTTTTCATTAATTTCTTTTAGAATTTCACTTGTGTATCGTACAATTCATTTAAAGTCTCAACTTGGTACTTTAACAGAACTTCCTCAATGCTTTCATTGATTGTGAACGCATCGTGTTTATCGGCTCGTAAAATACCCTTCACGTGTGGTCAATAGTCTGATGCATTATTCGTATGTACCCTGTATGTACCTGGACAAATTTGTATCATAATAATTCTCCTTTTTATCTATTCACTATTTTTGAATCAATTAACTATTAAAACTGATGAAGTGGATTGTATATTTTGTACACTAAAATAATGCATATGTAATACATAGATACATAAATATATACTGACAAAATTTGGATTTTGTACAATCCTTTGACAGTCAGCTCTGAAATAGTAAAGTATTACTCATACAAAGTATTACCCATAAAAAATATTACTCATACAAAGTATTGCCCATACAAAGTATTACTCATACAAAGTATTACTCATACAAAGCATTTCCCATACAAAAAAAATACTCATACAAAGTATTACCCATACAAAGTATTAATCATACAAAGTATTTCTCATACAAAGTATTACTCATACAAAAGTATTACCTATGCAAAGTATTACTCATTTTGTTGTCACACAAATGCATGATAAAACATATTATTGCAGAGTTATCTTCTCTTGTGAGCAGGTATTGATTGTTGCGTCATTTTTTTGTAAGAGAAACGTCATCAATTTTTGAGAAAACGACGTATTTTTCTCACACAAACCAATGACGTAACAATCAATACCTGCTCACAAGAGTAGATACCCTGCAATACGTAAAGACGGAATTAACAGCTATGGCCATTTAAGGTAATAGGATTGTGTCACCATTTCTCAGTAGAATTTCTTCAAATTTTGTAGTTATATTGCTTTAAAGTAAAGAAAACTTTCTGCCACAAAAAAAATATAGTTTGTCAGAATTTTAAGGATTTTAAATGGGAATTTATGTAAAAAGGAGTGAATTTTTTGGAGAAAAAAAATGAAAGACACAATATTTTTACAAAATAATGTCAATAAAAATGATACTGACATATATTAGTATTGCATTAATGTATATCAATTTAATAAATGCTGAAATTGTGTAAAATTAATTCTCTATACACGATATAAAAATTGACATTTTATAATAAAACCATATACACATAGTAATTGCAGGTAAGAGTTATCGTTCTTGAAAAACTTCACAGTAGTGAAATAGGTAGCCGGTTTCCTGAAGTACAGAAAAATGGACACATGTGACTCATTGATAAAAAAACCTGAATTAATGCCTGGATTGCTTTGAACTACTTTAATATTGAGAGAACACACTGTTCTGTCAATAATAAACATTCAATATTCATCAGTTTAATATTAAACATTAGAATTTGCGGAAATTGTGATGCTGTCTCCCTACATTGGTTATTCAACTAGGGATGTACTTCCTGTTTCCGTTTATCAATACACTCCAATGACCTTAAGGGAAGCTGTAGTTCCAGGAGAAAAAAACCCACCGACATACGGCCAGTATCTGGCGACTGCCCCGTGTAGGCCTCGAACCCGCGATCCAGTGGTGGATGGCTACTAGTAACCGAATGTTAGGCGCCTTAACCATTTGGCCACCGCGGCCCCTGGTATGTACTGATAAGCACACACCCAGACCACTATAGCAATACTTGAACATTCCTGTACCACTGAAAACAATTGTAACTATGCACTTGAAACTTATCCCACGGAATTACAGCTTTGACATTGGATTAAAGGATTTCGAGAAAAATATGTAATTGCAGAAATTTTAACGTAAAAAATGAAGAATATTTAAATTAACAACAAAAACCATTCCTAAGTGATGAGAGAGTATAACATCAACGGACCTGACCAAGGTTCGAATCCTTGGATCACAGATAGTTATAATGTAACCTTACCCAACTGAGCCGTTTTGTCAAAGGTTGTACGCTAGTCCCGCCCTGCAGGTCGGGGATCGAGAAAAGAAGACACATGCTGTTACCCACTGCATGTATCATAAGAGGCGACTAATGAGGAAACTCTCTGCAGAATTGGGGATTTGCCCCAATCAATCTGCTGCACCCATTTGCAATAATTGGGATCTTACTTTTTTCCTCTACTTCTAAATACCTCTTATTTCCTTGTGCCTTGACGTTAAACCTCACGTTTGGCTTTAATGTTGAACGTTTGCCCATGAGAGGAAGGCAATAGGTTCCTTCCCATTGTCGGCACACACCAAAGACTTTAAAATGGTAGTTGTTATTCCCTGCTTAACGTTCAGCAGGATGTTTGAGCACGCCATACACGAAACCTTATACAAATCTAGAAAAATGCAAAAAAGACTGAAGTATATAATACACCGTCAACATACGAGAAAAACTAGAAATCGAACAATAGAAAATGGCCAACAGCAAACCAAAATTAATTGATCAGTGACTATGAAAAAACCCAATTTGATGAAATCAGATAACCGAAAAAAATGGTTCACATTTAATGAACGAAATTGTGTCAATTAAGTACGTCGCCTAAAAGATATGTAAAAGATACGTTATAATATCTCTAGTATACCTATACTTAGGTAGATATTACTTATCTTAGGTAACGTGAATCACCATGACAAGCTGTGGTCGATCAACTGAACGTAATGTTTAGTGGTTCAATTTAACTCAGAAGTACTTTATTCATTAATTCCTGTCAACATCATTCAGCAATGTTAGGTTGTTATTGTGGTTGGTGAGTACAACATGAATAGCGAGCGGAACGACAATGTTTATCATCTGTACATACTAGAGGCACAAACGTAAACACACAGCCTGGTTATTGGTTTCGGCTCAGCAAGGACCTGTATGGAGGTAATAACCTTATGAATGCTGTGCTGTTTTAAATAATTGTAATATTACGTTCACTATGTTTTTGTTATCAGCTGTAAAATCATATACACGAGATTCTTCGTATTTTACGCGGTTATACACTAAAGGAAACATACAACATGGTTAGAATGCACGCTTGTTTTTTAATTTGTTGTGATATTGTCATGACTTCTTGACTTGTTTGATAAACGCATTCATTAATATAAGATATGCTAACATATTACCGTTCATTGAGCACATGCATCGCCGTCATTATGTTAACCTACATAACCAACGTTCTGTAATGTATCTTCTTTATAGTTTTTCGGAAACGTTTATTTTTTAATTGTATTAGCGAATAATGAATAATTTAAATACATATCAACCTCATTGTGCATATTATCTGTTCACTCCTAATCTTAATGAACGATTCGAATATAATATACTAACCTAGTAATCTGTAAAACGAATAAATGAAAGAACCTGCAGATAGAGAAGACATTTCTTTTAAAACAAAACAATGTCCAGATAGTTTTTAAAATCTTTTAAATCAAATTATCAAATTAATTACCATTGAATGATCACTTGCAATGAGGCGATCAAAATGTCTCCTCTACTACAGGAATATTAGACTCTTTCATGCCAGGGGTGTAAGATAGGGAAATTCCATCCGAGGGTTTTTACCAAATTTGAAAATCCCGAGGGTGGAGAGCAGAGGGTTTTACCAAATTTGAAAATCCCGAGGGTAGATTATCCCTATCCTACAGCCTTCGGCATGAAAGAGTATTATTCTCTCATTCAAACCACCAGAATAAGCTCAGAAACAATGAAAATGCGTTTGGACTTGCCACCATTTTTAAAAAATATCAAATTTTCCCCTGAGCTTCTTGGACGAAAACGAATAAGCCAACCAGATGAAGCATATCCCATATTTGCAAACATAGTTTGCACATAAAAGTTAATCACATCTTTCTTACGTGTACGGTAAATATATCGTTAAAGGTTTTAATTCTCCACGTCGCCTTTTCCGCATTGCAGCATCGGAGAGTTCTAAGTTAGTGACGTTACGTCATTGTTGAGCCATTGTGACGTCACGTCACGTGAAATTGGGTGTACAATTTATAGATTATCACACTGTTTTTTCAGTGTTTGTCGTGAGAACAATTTTCGAGCGATGACAAAATTGTTCGACGACAAACACTGAAAATACTGTATGATAAACTATTTATCATCTATATACTACTGACTTATATATTTCTCCATTTAAAAAACTCAACTAAACACCATGTTTTCCAAATGACTTCTAAGCTAAATGGTCAACGATCGCCTGGGACAAACGTAAACAAATAGAAGTTTTGCGCGGAGGAATACAATGAACCTTAAAACAACGAAGAACATTGTTTTTTAAAACAATCCTCTCGTCATTGGCTTTTCCATATGCATATTTTCAACTGAAATGGTGTTGTAATTCTCACAATATTTCCCCCTTACATTGTATTGTTATGTTTATTACGGACTATGTTCTTACGCGGATCACTTTTGTGTGGACACTATTTCCGGTTTCGGACGTCATCTGGCGCGACAGACGTTCTTTTTTGAGAAAATACGTTCCCAAGTGCTGTGGTCATACTGACAACTAGTGTTAATGCTTGTATCATGCTACTGGTAGGTGGTATAAAATAGGATATATATGATAAAGAAATTTCCTAAATCTCTTTCTTACCCTGGGCAGAGGTACCTCTTTTACAGGATAAACATGTATCGCTCCCCAGACAGAAATATCCCACGTCATATCCCATGCTAGATTTTTCTATCTCGTCAGATCTGTCTTGAACGTTACATTTCGCGGAATTTTTATACTGCGATGTATTCATCCGCGCGGTAACTGCTTGAAATTGACAATTTGCATTATAAATGATCTGTTTTATCGTTATATGTATAGTTTTGATATGAGATATATTTTAAGTTGTAGAAAAAATATAATCTATACTGTGAAATACGTATACGTCATCTATGTAAGGACAAACTACATTTTTAACCGGAAGCGTTAACATGTATCTTCAGTAGTGAAGAAGTCATTATCATTTGTGGCACAAAGGTGCGAGAAATAAATTAAATTACCTGTAACTGAGCAACATCGGGTTATCTCACTCGAGGGTTTAGATTCTGTAGCAAAATTCTAACCGAGAAGCTGAGGTTGTGATGTTACAGAATCCTAGCCCGAGACTTATATTAGTCTTGCATTAATATATTATATTAATATAGATATTAGTCTCCTCTGCTATAGGATCAAATTTTCGCCTCTAGTACTTGATCAAATTGTCCCTCTAGAACCGGATAAACATGTCTCCTCTTCTACATGATCGAATTGTCGCCTTTACTTCAGGATCAAATTATCTCTTCTACTACAGGATCAAATTGTCTCTACTACAGGATCAAATTATCTCCTCTAAAACAGGATCAAATCGTCTCCTCTACAACACGATCAAATTGTCTCCTCAACTACAGGATCAAATCGTCTCCTCTACTACAGGATCAAATCGTCTCCTCTACTACAGGATCAAATTGTCTCCTCTACAACAGGATCAAATCGTCTCCTCTACTACAGGATCAAATCATCTCCTCTACTACAGGATCAAAGTGTCTCCTCTACTACAGGATCAAATCGTCTCCTCTACTACAGGATCAAAGTGTCTCCTCTACTACAGGATCAAATCCTCTCCTCTACTACAGGATCAAATTGCCTCCTCTACTACAGGGTCAAATTGTCTCCTCTACTACAGGATCAAAGTGTCTCCTCTACTACAGGATCAAATCGTCTCCTCTACTACAGGATCAAATTGACTCCTCTACTACAGGGTCAAATTGCCTATTCTACTACAGGATCAAATCGTCTCCTCTACAACAGCATCAAATTGTCTCCTCTGCTACAGGATCAGATTGTCTCCTCTACTACAGGATCAAATCGTCTCCTCTTCAACAGGATCAAATCGTCCCCTCTTCAACAGGATCAAATTGTCTATTCTACTACAGGATCAAATCGTCTACTCTACTACAGCATCAAATTGTCTTCTCTACTACAGGATCAAATTGTCTCCTCTACAATAGGATCAAATTGTCTCCTCTACTACAGGATCAAATTGTATTCTCTATTACAGGATCAAATCGTCTCCTCTACTACATGATCAAATCGTCTCCTCTACAATAGGTTAAAATTGTCTCCTCTACTACAGGATAAAATCGTCCCCTCTTCAACAGGATCAAATTGTCTATTCTACTACAGGATCAAATCGTCTCCTCTACAACAGGATCAAATTGTCTCATCTACTAATCGATCAAATTGTCTCCCCTACTACAGGATCAAATTGTCTCCTCTAAACAGGATCAATTCGTCTCCTCTGGTACAGGATCAAATCTTCTCCTCTACTACAAGATCAAATTGCCTATTTTACTACAGGATCAAATTGTCTCCTCTACTAATGGATCAAATCGTCTCCTCTACTACATGATCAAATCGTCTCTCCTACTACAGGATCAAATCGTTTCCTCTACTACATTATAAAATCGTCTCTCCTACTACAGGATCAAAGTGTCTCCTCTACTACAGGATCAAATCGTTTCCTCTACTACAGGATCAAATCGTCTCCTCTTCAACAGGATCAAATCGTCCCCTCTTCAACAGGATCAAATTGTCTATTCTACTACAGGATCAAATCGTCTCCTCTACTACCAATAGGATCAAATTGTCTTCTCTACTACGGGTTAAAATTGTGTCCTCTACTACAGGATCAAATCGTCTCCTCTTCAGCAGGATCAAATCGGCCCCTCTTCAACAGGATCAAATTGTCTATTCTACTACAGGATCAAATCGTCTCCTCTACTACAGGATCAAATCGTCTCCTCTACTACAGGATCAAATCGTCTCCTCTACTACAGGATCAAATTGTCTCCTCTACAATAGGATCAAATTGTCTTCTCTACTACGGGTTAAAATTGTCTCCTCTACTACAGGATCAAATCGTCTCCTCTTCAACAGGATCAAATCGTCTCCTCTGCAACAAGATCAAATTGCCTATTCAAATCGTCTCCTCTAGTACAGGATAAAATCGTCTCCTCTAGTACAGGATAAAATCGTTTCCTCTACTACAGGATCAAATTGTCTTCTCTACTACAGGATCAAATTGTCTCCTCTACAACAGGTTAAGATTGTTTCCTCTACTACAGGATCAAATCGTCTCCTCTTCAATAGGATCAAATCGTCTACTCTGCAACAGGATCAAATTGTCTCCTCTACTACATGATCAAATTGTCTCCTCTACTACAAGATTAAAGTGTCTCCTCTAAACAGGATCAAATCGTCTCCTCTGCAACAAGATCAAATTGCCTATTCTATTACAGAATCGAATCGTCTCCTCTACTACAGGATCAAATTGTCTCCTCTACTACAGGATCAAAGTGTCTACTCTACTACAAGATCAAATCGTTTCCTCTACTACAGGATCAAATTGTCTCCTCTACTACAGGATCAAAGCGTCTCCTCTACTACAGGATCAAATCGTTTCCTCTACCACAGGATCAAATCGTCTCCTCTACTTCAGGATCAAATCGCCTCCTCTTCAACAGGATCAAATTGTCTATTCTACTACAGGATCAAATCGTCTCCTCTAGAACAGGATCAAACCGTCTCCTCTACTAATGGATCAAATCGTCTCCTCTACTACATGGTAAAATCGTCTCTCTTACTACAGGATTAAAGTGTCTCCTCTACTACAGGATCAAATCGTCTTATCTACTACAGGATCAAATCGTCTCCTCTACTTCAGGATCAAATCGTCTCCTCTTCAACAGGATCAAATTGTCTATTCTACTACAGGATCAAATCGTCTCCTCTAATACAGGATCAACCGTCTCCTCTATTAATGGATCAAATTGTCTCCTCTACTACAGGATCAAATTGCCTCATCTACTAATGGATCAAATTGTCTCCTCTACTGCAGGATCAAATTGTCACCTCTCAACAGGATCAAATCGTCTCCTCTAGTACAGGATCAAATCGTCTCCTCGGCAACAAGATCAAATTGCCTATTCTACTACAGAATCAAATCGTCTCCTCTACTACAGGATCAAATCGTCTCCTCTACTTCAGGATAAAATCGTCTCCTCTTCAACAGGATCAAATTGTCTATTCTACTACAGGATTTAATCGTCTCCTCTACTACGTGATCAAATTGTCTCCTCTCCTAATGGATCAAATTGTCTTCTCTACTACAGGATCAAATTGCCTCATCTACTAATTGATCAAATTGTCTTCTCTAGTGCAGGATCAAATTGTCTCCTCTAAACAGGATCAAAACGTCTCCTCTACTACATGATAAAAATCGTCTCTACTACTACAGGATTAAAGTGTCTCCTCTACTACAGGATCAAATCGTCTTCTCTACTACAGGATCAAATCGTCTATTCTACTACAGGATCAAATCGTCTCCTCTACTACAGGATCAAATCGTCTCCTCTACAACAAGATCAAATTGCCTATTTTACTACAGGATCAAATCGTCTCCTCTACTACATGATCAAACCGTCTCCTCTACTAATGGATTAAATCGTCTCCTCTACTACATGATAAAATCGTCTCTCCTACTACAGGGTCAAAGTGTCTCCTCTAGTACAGGATAAAATCGTCTCCTCTACCATAGGATCAAATCGTCTCCTCTACAACATGATCAAATTGCTTATTTTACTACATGATCAAATCGTCTCTCCTACTACAGGATCAAAGTGTCTCCTCTACTACAGGATCAAATCCTCTTCTCTGCTACAGGATCAAATCGTCTCCTCTACTACAGGATCAAATCTTCTCCTCTACTACATGATCAAACCGTCTCCTCTACTAATGGATCAAATCGTCTCCTCTACTACATGATAAAATCGTCTCTCCTACTACAGGATCAAAGTGTCTCCTCTAGTACAGGATAAAATCGTCTCCTCTACCATAGGATCAAATCGTCTCCTCTACAACATGATCAAATTGCTTATTTTACTACATGATCAAATCGTCTCTCCTACTACAGGATCAAAGTGTCTCCTCTACTACAGGATCAAATCCTCTTCTCTGCTACAGGATCAAATCGTCTCCTCTACTACAGGATCAAATCTTCTCCTCTACTACATGATCAAACCGTCTCCTCTACTAATGGATCAAATCGTCTCCTCTACTACATGATAAAATCGTCTCTCCTACTACAGGATCAAAGTGTCTCCTCTAGTACAGGATAAAATCGTCTCCTCTACCATAGGATCAAATCGTCTCCTCTACAACATGATCAAATTGCTTATTTTACTACATGATCAAATCGTCTCTCCTACTACAGGATCAAAGTGTCTCCTCTACTACAGGATCAAATCGTCTTCTCTGCTACAGGATCAAATCGTCTCCTCTACTACAGGATCAAACCGTCTCCTCTACTAGTGGATCAAATTGTCTCATCTACTACAGGATCAAATTGTCTCATCTACTACAGGATCAAATCGTCTCCTCTTCAACAGGATCAAATTGTCTATTCTACTACAGGATCAAATCGTCTCCTCTACTACAGGATCAAATCGTCTCCTCTACTAATGGATTAAATTGTCTCCTCTAAACAGGATCAAATCGTCTCCTCTAGTACAGGACCAAATCGTCTCTCCTACTACAGGATCAAAGTGTCTCCTCTACTACAAGATCAAACCGTCTCCTCTACTTGTGGATCAAATTGTCTCTACAGGATCAAATTGTCTATTCTACTACAGGATCAAATCGTCTCCTCTACTACAGGATCAAACCGTCTCCTCTACTTGTGGATCAAATTGTCTCATCTACTACAGGATCAAATTGTCTCATCTACTACAGGATCAAATTGTCTCCTCTACTACAGGATCAAATCGTCTCCTCTAGTACAGGATCAAATCGTCTCCTCTGCCTCAGGATCAAATCCTCTCCTCTGCAACAAGATCAAATTTCCTATTCTACTACAGAATCAAATCGTCTCTCCTACTACAGGATCAAATCGTCTCCTCTAGTACAGGATGAAAATCGTCTCCTCTACTACAGGATCAAATCGTCTCCTTTACAACAAAATCAAATTGCCTATTATACTACAGGATCAAATCGTCTCCTCTACAACAGGATCAAACCGTCTCCTCTACTAATGGATCAAATTGTCTCCTCTACAACAGGATCAAATTGTCTCATCTACTACATGATCAAATTGTCTCCTCTTCTACAGGATCAAATCCTCTCCTCTACAACAAAATCATATTGCCTATTCTACTACAGGATCGAATCGTCTCCTCTACTACAGGATCAAATCGTCTCCTCTACTACAGGATCAAAACGTCTCCTCTTCAACAGGATCAAATCATCTCTTCTACTACAGGATCGAATCTTCTCCTTTAGTACAGGATAAAATCGTCTCCTCTACTACAGGATCAAATCGTCTCCTCTACAACTAGATCAAATTGCCCATTCTACTACCGGATCAAACCGTCTCCTCTACTAATGGATCAAATTGTCTCCTCTACTACAGGATCAAATTGTCTATTCTACTACAGGATCAAATTGTCTCCTCTTCAACAAGATCAAATTGTCTCCTCTATTACAGGATCAAATCGTCTCCTCTGCTACAGGATCGAATCTTCTCCTCTAGTACAGGATCAAATCGTCTCCTCTTCTACGGAATCAAATCGTCTCCTCTACAACAAGATCAAATTGCCTATTCTACTACAGGATCGAATCGTCTCCTCTACTACAGGATCAAATCGTTTCCTCTACTACGGTTTCAAAATGTCTCCTCTACTAGAGGATCAAATTGTCTCATCTAATACAGGATCAAATGGTCTCCTCTACTACAGGATCAAATCGTGTCCTCTACAATAGGATCAAATAGTCTCCTCTACTACAGGATCAAATTGTTTCCTCTTCTACAGGATCAAATCGTCTCCTCTGCAACAGGATCAAATCATCTCCTCTACTACAGGATCAAATCGTTTCCTCTACTACGGTATAAAAATGCCTCCTCTACTAGACGATCAAAGTGTGTCCTCTACTACAGGATCAAAACGTCTCCTCTACCATAGGATCAAATCCTCTACTTGGGGTCAAATCGTCTCTCCTTATACAGGATCAAGAGTCTCCTCTTCTACAGGATCAAATCGTCTCCTCTACAACTGGATCAAATTGTCTCCTCTACCACAGGATCAAATCGTCTTCTCTTCAACAGGATCAAATCGTCTCCTCTACTACAGGATCAAATCGGCTCCTCTAATACAGGATCAAATCGTCTCTTCTTCAACAGGATCAAATTGTCTCCTCTACTACAGGATCAAATCGTCTCCTCTACAACAGGACAAATTGTCTCCTCTACTACAGGATCAAATCATCTTCTCTTCAACAGGATCAAATCGTCTCCTCTACTACAGGATCAAATCGTCTCCTCTATAACAGGATAAAATTGTCTCCTCTACTTCACGATCAAATTGTCTCCTCTACTACAGGATCAAATTGTCTCCTCTACTACAGGATGAAATCGTCTCCTCTAGTACAGGATCATATCGTCTCCTCTGCAACATGATCAAATTGTCTCCTCTACTACAGGAACAAGTCGTCTCCTCTACAACAGGATCAAATCGTCTCCTCTACAACAGAATGAAATTGCCTATTCTACTACAGGATCAAATCGTCTCCTCTACAACAGGATCAAATTGTCTCCTCTGCTACAGGATCAAATTGTCTCCTCTACTACAGGATCAAAATGTCTATTCTACTACAGGATCAAATTGTCTCCCCTATTACAGTATCAATCTGTCACATCTACCTCGGGATCAGAGGCTAATCGACTAGATATAGAGTTGATATTTGTAACCAATGATATGATGAGTGTTGATGGAATTGCTCTGTAAAGTGAGGAGAGCTCTTAAATCCGTTACCATGTATGATTGAGATATTGCACGAGATTATGCATCCTCGGGCTATTTGTTTCCCACTATTTCTTGTACAACCTATAACAGGAATGGCTTCTTTCTTGGGCCTTATTTCTGTTTAAGTGCCAAAATCTGCCTAAGCTGTCGATTTAAAATCTTTGGAGTGCTGATTTTGGTGTAAATGGTAACAATTATCGGTGCGAAATATTCCAAACAAGTCACTTGCACATTACTGTTTCCTAAAAGGTCTAAAAAATTTTTTTTAAAACTTTCTTAATGTATCGCATATCATGCACAATATCAAACGGTGGCGCTTTTGTAGCAGACGACACAGGCGACGGATCACTTTAATGTGTGTAACTAACACGTTTTGGTTTTGGCTACTTAGCAGCCTGTTGGTGATCCGAGTTGAATCACTTGGCATTAAACACGTGTATCAGTGCAACGACCTGATATGTAGGCGTTGTTTCCGCATATTTCGTGTTTCAACATGCTCGTGAAGCAATTATACAAATGTGCTTACCCTAAATGCTTTTCATGGCTAACACAATCCATATGTGTATACCCGTCTCAGTATTTCTGAGCTTGTTATGCAAATAAAATTTCATTTTACATTGATGGTTTATCAGCGCGTCAATAGGCAGTAGCAAACGGTGAGTGCGAATTCGATATTAACTGTCAACAATAAAAAAAACATTGACCCCCACAAAAAACATCACAGAGAAAGCAATTCGCCCCTAAATATAGAACGTTTTAAAATTAACAACAACGGTGGATCAAATTTTTTCAGTAAATATTTACTTATACCTGTATTGATCACTTTTGTTGCCCAGGTATATATCGCGCAGAGGGTCCGAACGTGGGAGGAAATCGCAGTACCCCTCGAAACTCACTTGCTTAGTTTAGTGACCCGATACCTTTTCACGTCCCCAACCCGGACGCCATGGTTAAAAGTAAGTTTGCTGTCTTTTGCTTCCTGTGCCACGTATCCAAGGTCATTAAAACGTTTCCCTTAACCCATTTTTATTTACATGTAGATAGCCAGCAACTTAGGACAAAGATAGGACAGTCCCACATGCCTATCCTTTCTGATAGAAACGCACTTTCACATTTTTAATGAAATATTTAAATATACCATGAAATGGACCTACCAACATAATTCACGCATCTAATAAAAAGAGACACGGAGGTATGAACAAAATCCTAATATGATTCGAACATTTTCGAGAGGACATTTGAAAGGTAAAATGAGAGTCATTTTTAAACTTTTTTTATTTGGAAATATCGTATGAAACATAATAAATAATAAGAATACGATTTATTCCTCAAAGAAGACACGCGGAGTAGTCGATAATAGTTTATAAAATGCGTTTAGGCATATACCGTTGCAGTCAGAATGATTGTTTTCAGTAAATTCGTCCCATAACAAGGCCTATTAAATGATCATCCACATGGTAAAATATTGTTTGCCCTATTTTTGACACTTTTAAATCAAACTTGAAAATAGCCAAATA
Organism: Mizuhopecten yessoensis; assembly: GCF_002113885.1. Lineage (NCBI taxonomy): Eukaryota > Metazoa > Mollusca > Bivalvia > Pectinida > Pectinidae > Mizuhopecten > Mizuhopecten yessoensis. The sequence continues at coordinate 646,157 of NW_018408313.1, forward strand.
TATATATACAATAAAACTCAATATGTGTTATTAGTTTACGTTTGTATCAATTTGAAATGAGGACAGTCGAATACGTTTTTTTCTCCAAATACCTATCACCAAGTTAGAATTATAACAGACTCAGATTTATTTAATTCTTTATAATGTAAATCATTACAGATTTGCCCCAATTTCAGATACCAATTATAGTTTACGATATAACGTAATGCGGTTATATTTTGAATGGGTCAATGGACACCAAATGCCATATGTCAAGATATACTTACTATTCCATTACAAATCAACAGGAAAGGAGACTGTAGGTCACAAAGTATGTCTGAAAGGCGTTCAACTTGATATTTCTAAACATTTTCTTCAGGTTGGTAAGCATGGATTATGAAAAGTTCATTTTTATAATGATACATAAGAATGTATTATTTAAATATATCTATACATGGCATACTAAAGCGTAGCTTAAATGGAGACGTAATAAATGTAATTTGTCCAATGTGACACGCCTCTGAAAAAATGATATACACGGCTCGACTGGGAATATGTGACGAGAACATTACTGTAACAAGATATAGTTAACCCCACTTTTGAGAACCACATGCTATGGTAAAGCATTACAATACATATACACGGCTCGACTGGGAAGATGTGACGAGAACATTACTGTAACAAGATATAGTTAACCCCACTTTTGAGAACCACATGCTATGGTAAGGCATTATCAATACATATACACGGATTAATTTAACATTTGACTCATCTGTAAACAAGCCGATGTATTTTGTCGAGGAAGAAAAAAAACCCCGTTTCCGCCTAATAAAAAAAACCACGGCAACGCGTAACAAGAAAAATATGTATATAATGTTGGTATTTCCGACGCTTACAATATACTATTGTTTGTATAGGTGTTCCCGCACTTCGCATGTCCTGCCAATATTCAGGTATTTATGTATGAGAGAAATGGTAATGATGCCTTATTTTGTAATTTTCTTATTTCAAGACAGGAAAGATATTTGATATTTTCACACTTTAATACAAAACTAATTACCATTAAACAAGAAATATCATGATATGTCAACATTCACAAGAAACGGTAACCCTTTAGGAAGCTTTGTTTTTCCCCCTTCTTTATGTGTACAAAATATGTTGGTAGGGGATGCATGTCGGTATGATATCTGCATTTGTTTTTAAATATTGCTATATCTTGATCATGTTTGTGTCAATAGCAAGTTTCCTTCTAGTCATGGTGTATTTACGACTTTGTACTTTTTAGTTTCTAATTTACTTAACATGGGTTCTTACCTATTGGGGCATTATATTTGTTTCCATTGAATCCCCTAACCTCTGATACCACTATCGAAATCGACAGCCTAATTTCCGTTTTATTTAGAGATACTTATTTAACCTTTATCATCCTACGCTTTACCTCTGAAACGTGAGGTGTGACGTAATACCCACAAAACGAGATGTTCACATTGAACAAGTCATTTCTGCTGATGGCAGTGCCACTTGTTAATGTTGTAACTCGAGAACTATATTGCTATCAATAAAATGTAGTGAAGTTAATAAAAAGGCTTCACAGCTTAATGTCGCCATGCTCTTAAACACTGATGCATTCGTCAGTTAAAGTTAGCGACCAGAATCGTCATTGGATAGCTGAGGGAAGCTGTGGTATGACATGATTAAAGCTATGTCCTTAAGAGTCGTTATTGTTCTTTTCGATACTTCCGTAAACATTGGTAGCACTATATGGTAAGATATATCACTTCTCTTTTCAATATCCTGTGGATGTAACATTGTGGAATGTAATCTGTGGAACGATGACAGCGGAGCGGATCACTGGCACTAAATCAGCAGTTTGTCTTGTTACAAACGAAGGATCACACACTCCATGTATATATACTGTACACGACGTTCGATTTTATTCATATTTTATTCAATTAATAAATGGCTTTGTCTTTAACATCCTCTTGGATAAAAGGAATTGAATTCGTGACGATATATCTTTGTTAAAATAACTGCTAACATTCAAAGCCGTACTTACGTCAGCTCTCTATTTATTCTGAAACGTACACGTATTTGATAAAAGCAAAATAAGCATGTTTATATCATATAAACAGTATATAAACAGTGGGAGAATTATAGCAATAGAACCGGAACTGGGATCGTCTTCTTTTGCTAGCAAGTAAACGACGAGCAGTAATTGTCACAGCACCAAACGCATTATATGTCTTCTCTGTAGAAATAATTGGTCGATGTAAGACGTGACGCCATTAACCAGGTAAATCGCAAACAAATATTTGGGGTATTTTTAAAGCATTTTGACATTGCGGAATCAAATCACGCGTCGTGCATGATTTTATTCCGCGATGTCAAATTGCTTTAAAAATAATCCATGGGATAGGTCGGATTAAAGTTTAATGAGTTTTGATATATATTAGCGATATAAAACAATTGTTCATATCTGACGTTGCATGATTGCATGAATGTATGTTTTTTTTTTTAATCAATTCGTAGTCCCAACATTGTGTTTTATCTATTTATAAATTAGCTTTCTAAAACTACAAATTATACAACAATAGCAAGTACAATGAATGCCATAATGAGGTATGGTGCTAAACCGAACTGGGGTAATAGTTTGCTAAATTAATTCAACACATTCATGTTTGATCAATTATATCAATGATTATCAGATGAATGCCAACCAAGAAAGATTGATGATTATTATTAACATTAATTATGTATAGTCAAACCGCGAAATACAGAACCTTGTTGGTCTGACATCAAAACTAGCTACATCAATACGTTTAAGTATTATTTTTTTCTGTGTTTTACGTCCTATTATTAGCTATGGTCACTTAAGGACGTACCAGGTTTTGGTTGTGAGGGAAAGTCTGAGAAACAACACCGACCACTATTGCGACTTCCCCACGTAGGTCTCGAACCCGCGAGTGGTGGAGGGCTAGTGGTAGCAGAATGTCAGACGCCTTAACCACTTGACGTCACATTGCAGTTCAGAAGGTATGTAGTATATAGGGTCATTGTCTTGTAGACTGTTTAGATACTCATAACCACGCCAATTGCTCGGCAATGCCGAACTAGGAAAAGTATTCAAAGTGGTTATTTAAAGTTATCATTTGTAGTAAAAGTTTCTCTATCAGAAAAAAGTAAAAATCAATACATGTCTGGCATAGTAAATATGTATATGTAACATTTGAAATAGTTTTTTATAGTGACGACGAACACCACATCAAGCACAGCAAATTGTTCTTCAGAGTACAAAGAAGAGTGTTCAAATAACACATTCGATTTAAAGTCGACTTGTCACATATATTGTGATAGACTGCGTCAGGTAAAATAAAGAAGACGCGATCTAGCGCTGCGTCCTGGGCGTATTGGGTCTCGTGCGTTGACAGACAGCGGTTCCGTTGTCGTAATGATAAAGTCCCAAATGTCCACTGCTGACAAAAAACGGGATCGTGACAGCGTACTGATCCTCCTCGATGTGAATATAATTGTCTAGGAGGAAATGATTATTGCTGATCTTACTAATTTGCTGTTCAACGGAACAACCAGTCATGACACTTTATCTGTTTGTTAAGGCCTTGATAAGGACAGTTGTTGCTACTTCATAACATGTGTGTTAGCTAGCTGATATAACCATTCAACATTTTTGGAAAGGAAACTTAACAAGCATGGCTGTGTCTGTTTTATAAAACAACTCCCTAAGGTAGCATTGTACACCTCATTTACTCCCAACCTTGAACAAAATGTAGACAGACTAGGGTGCGGATGTAAGAAAAGCTAGCGCCAAATAACACAATCTAATGACAGATAGAATATTGATTGGAACCTTTAGCCTTGAAATGAAGAATCACAAATCGGTAGCGACAATGACCGGTTTGGGGATAACCACTCAGACACTATCGGTCATCACCGGACATATATCAATACTCCCATGACCATTCAGGTTTCGAACATTGAGGAGAAAATTGTGTCCTTCCCTTTGTGTCTACTTTGTATGAATTGCATTGTAACACTTCAAAGTAAAATAATAGTAATAGATGTATCATTTTATTGCTTGGCATTATATAATCCAAGGTGAAAAGAAACATCAATACCATGATTTGAAAAGACAACCAAATACAAAAGCACCATACCATTTCCCTTCATTAAAACATACTTCCATGAATTACATTGTATATATCGCTGCGTGTTTATTCAATGTATCATACACGTATAATTTAATGTCACCGAGATGGCCAAACAGTATATACGTATGTAACAACGGACCACTGTCAATCGTTCCTTGTGTTTTAACAGTATAACTAGAAACTAAAAGTATAATTTAGTAAGTCGATACAGTAAGCCAAATGAAAGCAACATTTGCATTTCTCTATATTACCATTCCGTCAATGTAAGACTCGTGAGTTGTACATGTTCTGAAGTTCACGAGAGTGAATATTCATTTATAGTGTTCCGAAACATATCAAGAAAAAAAATCCACTGTAGAAAAGGGCAAAAGCTAAAGAAAAACAATAAAAAAAATAATCAAATAATGAATAAACAACTAAAAAGAAGTCCTTTATAACGTCATGAATTTATAATTCATGGCTTAATCGTTTTGTTCTTTATGCATATGATATGTATTATGGCTGCACTTGACAACACTATACTCTACGATCTGAACCTATATTTTACTAAAGTACTTTTAGTAAAGTTACATGTACTATATTTTCATCCAATCAATAATTCTGATTTTGTTTTATAGACATTGGTACAGTTGTATTTTACTACTTGCTTTTTTTATTTCTGGAATGCACTTTAAGTGTGAAATCAGATAGTTTCAGAATCATGTATAAAAATAAAATAAAATAAAGAAAAAAAATGTCAACAAAACCAGGATTCGAACAAAAAATTGTCATCGTTCTACAGATTACATCCCACCATGTTACATCCACATTGAACAGAGGAGTGATATATCTTACCATAGAGTGCTACATTGTACCAATGTTTCCGGAAGTATCGAAAAGAACAATAACAACTCTAAAGAACATTATTTATCAACACTAAACGATTTGTTTAATCATAACTATACCTTGTACGGTGGGGACATGGAGACACACTAAATGAATTGTTTATATGTTTGTTTGAGGATTTCAATGACTATACATGTAGCATACTGAAGCTGTAAGGAGAAGGCTTATATAGGCTTTGCCTGATGCCCTATCCCTTTGCATATTTTGTGCAATAAAATTTGTTGAAATGAAATATTTACATTGAGATATTGGGGGGGAAATCCAGGAAGACTAAGACAAAGTATTCCGGAAATACAAGGATCATTTGTTTCATCCACGACTCGTACCATAGCAACCAAGGTCACATCGCGATCTCTGGTAGTGACAACAAATCCAGATTACACTTACGAACATAACCTAAAACAAAGACCTTCATTTCACACATAAAGCATATTTCCCAATGAGATCTGGATGTCGATCACGGCACTTGCCCATAGTCTTCATCAGCCTGCATCTGTGAACCCCTTTGTTCTGAGTTATAAAATACCTTTTATAAATATGTTTTAAAGATAATACCGAGTGGGCCGAAACATTAAAACTGGAATGAATTTACCGAGACTCTCCGTTGGATGTTGTATGTTTGTCTTCTTTTGAAAGATATTTTCAGTTTATCAAAAGAAATTGGCATATACAAATCAAACATTTTCCCACATTTTGAGTTGCAAAGAATCAAACTAGTTTATCTTCAGTTTGTCCGTTATAGTCCCGGAAGTCATGACATCGCCTGCGACATGTTGACAACGATGGTTGGGGAAGCAGGGATGTTATCCCCCGGAAACAGCAAATACAGTTCAACTTATTTACGCTAACTTTAAAATCAAAAATATGATATCGATCACCTTAATAATTGTACTAGAAAGTAAAGTGTTGACATAATGTTTGCAGCCAATTTAAATACAAAACACATCGACTAATATAATGAATGTATTGTAATGAGTAAAGGAGCCCATAATCGATTTTATTTAAAACAAACACACAACATTAAAACAACAAGGAACACAGTTTGCATTACAATTACAAGACGCCCACCCAAGATACGGGGGTGCATTTGATCAATGAATGAAATGTCAATAAAGTATATGGAATGGAGTTCACGTTGAATTTTATACTCGACAGGTAAAGTTAAATGTACGTAATAGAGAAATTAAAATAAATGCTACAGACATTGCATACTATCCATAACAATCGAACAGTGGTATTTTTAAAAAATACTGCATAATTATCTCACTTTTTGTCTAAATCACGAATTAAGATTATCCTATTCAAAATCACATATTTAATTGCAAAATGTAGACAGGGAAATCTTGTTTATACTTGAATAATACTCAACTCCTAGCCTACCCCTTCCAACCTTACCTAACTTCAAACGTGCCCCATTCTTATATTATCATACAAGAATGTTACATGTAGCCCTAAAACAATCTTGTGATACACAACTGTGGGAAAAGGGAAGATTTTTCAGTACGTACACATATGTTCACTTGCATATTGAACTTAGACAAATCTCATTAACAAATATGTATTGATATTTGTATCAATTCCGTTCTGCGCTTCATTTACTTCTGATACGATCAACTTGGTTTAATGTCTTCCAAATATTGTATTTTGTCTGTTTATTACTATTATATAATGCCAGTGTGGTATCAGATGTGTAATACATACCCTAGGGGTATACCATTCTTCTTGAGTTTTTATTTTTGTTAAAAACAATCGAAACTAAATGGAATTTATAGCAACGTTGCTTCAGAGATTCTGTCATAAATGACATTTAGCGCTAATACATATGATACGGTGATATCCCCAAGGTAAATGCTCCACGTTGTATGTGAAAGCCTACATGTCATCGTGTAAAAGATTTTTGACAACGCTTTCTAATCACAGATAACTGGTAGATAGCCGATGCCTGTGTTTGTGAAGTCTCGGGGTAATGCCGACCGTCTTTTGAACTACGCCACATACACCGCAGCATGTTTTTTTTATATAACATCAGCCAGCTTCCTTACTCTACACAGATGTATGACATATATAATCTTACCTTTTTATGTTGTGATGTAGTACGTCTCTGCCAACAACATGTAACGGGGCGATGTATGGGCTTCTCTCTTGGGAATGATCGACTGTTGTGTTTTTTTTCGTTTCTGTCAAGTCTTAAGATGTCATGATTTGATTTAATACTCAGCGAATTACAGAAGATGCATTGAGCCAAGGACTTATCATCGGTGTCAATATAACGCCTGATATGGGGAATTACAATGAAAGGTATCTATTTGATGCAAAATGTTCAAGGATTCTTGACAAAAGGGTGAAGAGTCGGATCAACACTTAGCATTATGCTTATTAACAAGTATCGCACGAGATTAAGTAAAGCACTCTTTTTTTACGCTACCGTTGGTGTGTCAGTCGGGATCAATGTTGTCAATAATATGTGAAACGAAATAATGGTTTCCTAACAAGTAATGACTGAGCAATAAGCTGGTGGACATCAATATTTTTCATATTATTTTGTTTTTGTTTTCACCAAACGCAAAAGTTTATCAAGAGGAAATATATAAAAAATAACACAACACCTGTGATACATCGAAGGTTACATAATTACAAATGATTAAACAAGATAACCAATTATGAAGATGTAGGGTTTTATCCTATGATGCTCTAATTTTGTTTAAAAACAATCAAAACCTCAGTCTTCAACCAAAGAGAAATAAAAAATTATCATATAAACATACATTAAGTGTTATATCAAAAATCAATTACTTTTTTAAAGACAAAATACATACAGATGACATGATTTCTTTTAATCTATGACCACTCCGAATACTCTTCGACATTGAGAGAAGACCTTATATCACATCATTTTCAAAAATATGTGATTTGCTTTGAGTTATTCGCATTAAAGAGAAAAAATGGGTTTTTCAAAACTGGGAGAAATTGGATAAAAAACAGTTTACATATGAATCATGCAATATAATAAAGAAAAACGTATATTATATAGTATTCTCTTTCAAATGAAAGTATATCAGTTTATGTGCTCTTATGGTCATCATTCTGTGACTCTGTAAACAATTTCGTGCGTTTTCCCTTTAGTTGTTACAGTATGAACGTTGATAAACAAATCTAAGGCAAAGTATAGGTGAATAATATACATATATTTGATATACAAATTCATGATCCAATGATTTTGTCTTTTCAATTGTCCCTTTTTGGCCATGCCACTCTGGAAAAAAAAGCTTGTGTGATGCTGTCTATGTCGGGTAGACACATCCCCTGTCAACTTAACACGTGATCACTATTCTATTTCTGTTTAATTAAACCACACACCATAGATATTGAGATTGATCATAATAAGGTTATTAATTAAATACCGAATGAAAATCGATTAAATATAGAAAACCAGTGGGAAGTCCTTCATTTTACAAATAAAACAAAATAAAAACCTTTCATCTTCAAATAGATTAATGTTTTCTCTTTGTTCCTTTGTGGTTCTGTCTAATTACATTTCAACTGAGAAGGATGTTGTTCATGCACAAAATTACTTATAACTTGTTTTGAGTGTTAATTTATATGTCAATATTTAATCTGCGTAATGTTCTATGTATTGAATTAACAATTGAGAAACAATTGTAAACACTCTTATTAATTAATTTGTATGTAACAGTACGTTCAACACTCTTTAATTTCAACGAGGCGTATCAAATGAAATAGGTGAGAACGTTCTCTTAAAGACGTGATGTGATACATTTTGCTTCTATATGAGTTTCAAGAGGGGTGTTTGAGGTCCACTGACCCAGATGTATGTCTCTTGTTTGTGCCATACATTCAATCTATTTCTATATGTACAATAACTGTTGTCAACAAAGCCCCATCACAGTTAAAGTTAAAATAGCATTATCAACCACGAGTAATGCGTTTCTTAGAGTGAAGTATCATAAAGTCATCGCAACCGGCTCATTGAGAGAAAAATAAGGGCAATTCGAAATCCTTCCTTGATCGCAAAGGTTTCCTTATAGAGTAATTTACCTCAATAAACAATTATTCCTTCAAATGTTTTCAGTCGTTTTAAAAGATGTTTCTTTTAATTGAACTTTTCAGTGAAAATTTAACTGGACGATTAATCAGTTAAAAGGAGAAGTACCTATTCGCGAGTGTTATTTTTACAGTGTACCTTTAATAATATATTAAGCACAATCTCACGATTAAGTTTATCATTTTAATCTTTTATAGTATCAGTACATATATTACACGTAATAGAGTAACCCTTTATATGTATCTCTACAAATTACGCCATCTGTTTTGTTTACTTTGGTTTATACATATATTATAGTATCAATAACTGATTTCTTGTAGCCCCAAGAAAAAGTTTAGACAATGGAAACATGATGCTAAAAATGTCAATTTAAAGAAGAAACTTGACTAGGATAAACAGACATCGCGGACTGTTTTAGGGTGTCATGACGACGTAAACAACTGCAGTCTATAGATAATTTCAAAAGTCATAATGCACTTCGATATATACATAATTCACAAGATCTAGTACTAAAACGAAATCTAGCATTTGATTTTAATCTGTATATTATCTGGTTTGACTTCATTATTTTAGGTATTGCATCATGTTTACAGCTAAGGTAATTTAGGGACGTACATCTATGTATGCAATATGTGCGTGTGAAGAAAGTACGTTTTGTATGTTGAGGTGTGGTATTTATCTTCCTGTCGGAGCACTGATAAATGCCAACTTAAAAGTTCTACCTCACTTAAATACCATTCAGGTGGCACCAGACACAGCATTCCCTCTGATCACATTATAACGACAATATTATCAGGCCTTTAACACATTATTTTATCGTTTCACAGTTATGTACAACTTCACCGTAAACGGAATATAAAGCCTTTAGATTCATTCTTTGCAGATTTTTCTTTTTCTTTAACGTTTTAATACAAAGTCTTTCAATCCATTGTCCAATTTTAATTTCCTTACTTTGGTGCTCAAAGTTGAAACTTCGTCCTTTTTAAACGATGAAAAATAAAGGAGAAAAGACTATCCTCGACGCCATTATATAAAGAGGGAACACGAAACCAATATTGATAATATATTACAACGACAGGAACAGGAGACATATGACATTATCTCTATTCCCTACAGTACAAACAGCAATATTCAGACAAAACATATTAATAAATAAATAATGTGTTAACAACAATTTAGAGCTATTATTTCAGAAAGATATAATTAAATTCATGTATACGTACCCTAGGGCATGTATGCAAGATATCTTTATTCAAGTGATAACAGAATGATTTATATGCATCGTGAAGTGTTTGGTTTTCAACTTCACGGGTTTATTCGGAAAAGTAAACAAATATCATCATTTATTTCGATATTGAAAACAAAATATGCATCCTGTTTGTATAGAAGCTCTTAAACCGTCGTTTATCAATACTAAAGAAGCTCACATGATTCAAAAAGAAAACAGGGGTGAAAAGATCAATATCAATCCTGACTGTCAGTAATGGAGATGGCAATGTATGATAAATAACGTTATTTCAATTGAAATCAAATATCTTAAAAAGTAAACCATGTACTTATATTACATAAAAGTACATACTAATATAACATCTGTATCAGCAGTAGTACTATTTTTACCTGTTGTAGCATACCACATATAGGTCGATTTTCAATCTAATGCTTGCTGTTTCATTGTCATTACCCCAGTCCGCAGTATGAAGACGTGACCTTACCTCGGTATGACTTAGTTTTGAATAACAGGTGTGGTTGATGAAGCAGAAGGATCCTACCCTTCCGAAACACCTGGTCTTATTTTCATGGTACTCTTTCATGGAAGCGATCGTTTTCTTTATACTAGGGTCATTGCTTAACTGACGGTCGAGACTAAGTCTGAAATGCATGCCTATATTAAAGCACGGTGTGTACCACAGATACACGGAGAGTTGTGGAAAATAAAAGGCACGTCTGCGGTGATATGGTAAATTGTTTTCAAATTGGTAAAGAAATTAAAAAATGATGAAGTTGACATCAAGGAAAACACACGGTTATGTAGACCAGTTTTTTCCAGAGTCAAAGATGTGAAAGCAGTACTTAGAGATGAAGGTCGTTATACTGTTTCTGAAATAGCTCATATGGTTTGCGTAACAGAAGGCAAAACACATCACTTTATTACTAAATGCTTGAAATTAAAAAGATTTTACATAAAAATGTGTTTGAGTAAAGTATTGAATTGCATCCAGCAAGTGCACGACATTGCTTCATATAACAAAAGCCGTTTGTGAGTCAAGAGAAGTTGGAACAGATTGACCAACCGCCCTATTCACCGGATCTAATTTTCTGTGACTTCTTCCTGTTTCTTCAACTAAAGAAAAACGCTATCTAGGAAACGGTTGCATCTGCGTAGTGTAAGAGTGGTCTGGACAGAACAAGCCTACAGTCTGTTGTTCGTATTACAGGAAGGGGAAGCCTGCAGCGTTGACGGCATGGATCGCGCGATTGTCAATGGTTCTAACACTAGTTACATCATTTATTGAATGACTTTCGTATCTATTGGCGTCTTAATTACTTAGAATTCGTATTTAAAAGTAACAGATCCTTTGCGTATATGTTGGTTTACGTCATACCTAAAACACAGGTACGTCACATGAAAGCTTTCTATTATTTTCTATTTCAATCCGAACAAAAGCAAACTATAAGCGAAATTACGATACTACGGATGTATAAACGTTTGAAAACAGTTCTTAATTATTTTGATTACGTTTCCAAGTTGAGATCGTTGTTCAACAGAATTGATCATTCAATTTTGAAAGACCTATATAGGATTAATTATTGAGTATGTATGGAATGACAAAACTAATCGAAAGCAAATGTTAATTAATGAAGAAGAATAAAACCCAAGAAACAATAGAAATCGTTATAAAATGCTTACGACAAAGTTCAAAAATAGAAAATACAATTAGTTCAAACATTCAAACGACGGGATTTCATCATTTTGCTACTAATTTACCCTAACAGAAGAGGAATTATCACTGACTAATCACAACGGATTTGCATTGAAATGATCACAAAATACACCAAATTAACAATGTAACAGATCTCACCGAATGGGACTGTAACAGAGTAACACATATATTGCTGGGTATCATGATAACACTGCATGGGATAATCACAGACAAACACATATAGTCATTTCAAAATGAACTATTGCGTTGACCTTAACGTGGATTATTGATATCGAGCGCATGCGTTTGTTTTTAGGTATATTAACTGATCAGGGTTCAAATGTATCAGATGACATTGTTTCACATATACAATGTGTATTCTGACTGATCCCATCTTTGAACAATACGTTCACCGTTGCTTTTAATGTAACATTTTATTGATTATCGTAGTACGACTATTCCGTCTTTGCGTATTGCAGAGTTATCTTCTCTTGGGGGCAGGTAGAGAAGACGGAATACGGTAAGGTATATCGCTGAAACATTGTACAGAAAGGTTACAGAACTAAAGGACGTAAGTTGACCCATTCCATATGTAAACACCGCTTAGAATATGAACATTCTGTCTTAATAAAAACAAGATATGGAGGTCACTAATTTACCTATAAATTAAAAGCGTTAGTATAAATATATCGTACGGGAATGCCACATTTAACTGCGATATTTGTGCGAATAACCATGGACACAGACTTGTCACACAGATTGACTCCCATCAACGCTATTGAGATTTTATTTATCAAAATATTGCTGGATATCTCCAGTGCCTTAACTTGATACTTCTTCTGTTTGGTTACTGCGATATCCTGGTGTAGCTGATTGAACACTGCAGGACCCCGAGGACGCCTCAAACCTTGTAGTAGATAATTCAACGTCACTTATACCTGAATGTCGTATTAAAGGCTATGCGACCTTTTGTATGGTTTCGAAACATGAGCGAGCGTGGATGTTTTCATTTCATATGCTATTAAGGAATAGCTGCAGTGCCGTCACAAAGAACCAGTTAACCCTCCGACAAAGCTGTCATGTCGTCCCAAAGAGCCAATTACATCCCCGTCTAAGCTGCATTGCCGTCCCAAAGAATAAGTTACACCCCCTGACTAAGCAGCCAGGGCCGTCACACAAATCCAGTTTCCAAATAAGCTGTTAGGACCTTCACAACAAGCCTGTTACACCCCCGACAAAGCTGTCATGGCCGTCACAACGAACCAGTCACACCCACGACAAAGCTGTCATGGCCGTCACAGCGAACCAGTTACACCCACGACAAAGCTGTCATGGCCGTCACAACAAACCAGTTACACCCACAACAAAGCTGTCATCGCCGTCACAAAGAACCAGTTACACCCACAACAAAGCCGTCATGGCCGTCACAAAGAACCAGTTACACACCGACTATGCTGCAGTGCCATCACAAATGACCAGTTACACCCCGACTAAGCTGCTATGCCGTCACAAAGAACCAGTTATCCCCTCCCCCCTCCCCCCGACTAAGCTGAAGTTCCGTCACAAAAGAACCAGTTACACTCCCTACTAAGTTGCAAAGCCGTCACAAAGAACCAGTTACACCCCGACTAAGCTGCAGTACCGTCAAAAAGAACCAGTTACATCCTTGACTAAGCCGCAGTGCCGTCCCAAAGAGCCAATTACATCCCCGTCTAAGCTGCATTGCCGTCCCAAAGAATAAATTACACCCCGACTAAGCAGCCAGGGCCGTCACAAAAAAAACACCAGTTGCCAAATAAGCTATTAGGACTTTCACAACAAACCAGTTACACCCACGACAAAGCTGTCATGGCCGTCACAACGAACCAGTTACATCCGCGAAAAAGCTGTCCGAGCAGTCACATCAGCTGATCAGTGTACTTTAAATTCGCAGAGTTGATTTGACCCTATCGCAGGCCATCTATCAATGGGAACTCTGTATGAAAGCAGACAATTCCGTAAAGTGCAGCACTAACATCGGGGGCTGGCGAAGACAATCTCAATGGCTACATATTTACATATACACGTATAGCTTTAAATAGGTTTACGATTAAAAGTAAGTTTATAAATCTGGTTTCCTTTGGTCATTTCATTTCTTTCGACTTTGAATAAGTTTACAAATAAAGGTCTGATAAAGAGGAAGCATGACAGGAGAGAAGAAACAGGATGGGTCAACCTGAGGCAAACATCTTTTGACACACGAAATTGTAATTGGTCGAACACACTCCGAAATAAATATATATATACAAATGTAACACGTATCAGTCAGTCTGAGGTATAGTTTTTATTTAAACATGATCAATAATATGGAACTCATTTATAAAATTATTTTCATAAAAGATCTAATTTGCAAGCATGCTCATTTTTTTTCTCATAAATGTTTTCAAGTAGATTATGATTCCTGTCAAATTGTAGGCAAAACACTAGATTAATCAACTGTAGTTTTTCGTAAATGAGTAACTTCTCCTTGATTCTTTTTGGATATAATTGTAGCTCGATTCGGCTTGGAAACTAATTGCTCAATAAGATGAAACATCAGGATAATGAGAGGAGGTTCAGGAATCGTATCATGGATTGTCTCTGTTCCATTTAAACACTTTCTTTCTTTATTACTTTTTTATCGAAGCTAAGCAATGCATTTTGTATTTTCCTAAATCTTTATTGAAAGTTAAAGTCATGCAAGACAATGATTTTCTAATCCAAAGTAACAAAAGTACGGAGGTCATTAATGTCAGATTCAATAATCTTTTAGAACAATCAACTAAAAATATTATATGAATTGACATTAACAAAATTGGGACATACATACCACACATTAGAGAAAATAGGAAAAAAAACGAGTTTCAAGGAAAGATAACTTAAAACTAAAGTTTGGTAGATAGAGGAATTTTAACACAGCAATTAAGTCAATATTTGCCATAAACATGCAAATGGAGAAGTTGTGCAACAACGGACACAAGGCAGTATCCGTCTTTAATTTCTGATACTGTTATTTAAAGTAAAATCTATCTCATTTCGTTGTCACGAAATCCTCAAAATTATGTTATAAAACCAAATATATACAATTATGGGACAGTGTAGTTAATACAGTGAAGCTAAATGTAAGGGCAATCACCACAGGGTAACCCTGGTAGTGTAGCTAACATATCAAGGCAATCACCAAAAGGTAACCCTGGTAGTGTAGCTAAGGCATCCGGGCAATCACCTAAGGATAACCCTGGAAATGTAACTAAGGTATCCGGTCAATAGCAAGAGGGTAACCCTAGTATTGTAGCTAAGGTATCCGGGCAATAACGAAAGGGTAACCCTGACAGTGTAGCTGAGGTATCACGGCAATCACCAAAGGGAAACCCTAATAGTGTAAATAAGGTATCTGGGCAATCACCAAAGTGTAACCCTGACAGTGTAAATAAGGTATCTGGGCAATCACCAAACGGTAACACTGACAGTGTAGCTAAGGTATCTGGGCAATTACCAAAGGGTAACCCTGGTAGTGTAGCTAAGATAGCAAGGCAATCACCAAATGGTAATCCTGGTAGTGTAGTTAAATGTAAGACATCCGGGAAATTAACAAAGGGGTAACCCGGTAGTGTATCTAAGGTATCAAAACAATCACCAAATGGTAACCATGGCAGTGTAGCTAAAGTATCCGGGTGATCACCAAAGGGTGACCACGGCAGTGTACCCAAAATATTAAGGCAATCATTACGATTATAAAATTAAACGTGAATAAAAAAAACATCTTATTTTAAAACCACAAAATCTGAATAAATTGCGCAATCTTAAAATTTCATCCTATAAGAATCAATGCCCTAGTCGCAATAGTGTGCACTCGGAAAACAGAAGCTAAGATAGAGTAGAAAAAAAATTGCTTGGAGAATTCGAGCGAAATATAACGGTATCATAATTTCCACCAATCTGAAGCAACACCAAAGTGCCTGTAATTCAATTTGGGAAAAGAAGTAATGAAAGAATTTGCAAGGCCATTATACAACCTTATTTTAATTAACTATGACTATATCTTAATTCTGACCTATCAGAAGCAAGGCCGCGGCAGCAAACCTGTCAAATAACAAAATAGAAGATTGGGGAAGGAATAGTATAAGGTATTCTAGTAAAATGTTAAACGCAAAATGAAAAATGAAAAAGTCTATGTGAGTTCCGCAACTCTGTTGCAATACATCATGAATCAAACGTTGATTGAACGATAACAGCTTTTATTATATGACTGGTGCTAATCCCCAGCCCTGATTGGAGGAGCGACGTCACGTGACGAGTCTATAAATATGTTACAGACCTCGTTCTATAAATAGAAAAGTGTTACAGACCTCGACCTATATATAGAAACGTGTTACAGACCGCTACTAAAAACAGTCCGTGGTAATTTCCCAGATAGTTTTTAAATCTGTTACTATTCACACTACTGAAATCAACTACAGTTCAAATAATATTTACTTGAAATTAGATATCATATGAATTGAATATGGAATTCAATTGTTGTGTATGTCATTTTGTATTTGAAGTCCTTCACTCTGTGATGGTCCATGCCGTCCATGTGTTTATGACATGAAAAAGTATTAATCTTATTGTTAAATGTCATATAATACAACAATTGTGGACTTCAGTTTCGGTCTATCCCTGATTTACGGACCTGGTCCTAACAATATCCACCTCGGCCTCCGGCCACTGTGAATATTGTTCAGACCAGGTCCGTAAATCATGGATAGACCTCAACTGAAGACCGTAATTGTATAGTGTGCTCCTGCTGCACTGAAATCCCGTAAATGTGAGCCAAGCACCAAGCAATCTGTTAAGTCGTGAAAGCTTCAATTGATCATTTATTTTAGTATGGTTTACATGAACTTCTAGTTTTGAATAAATACTCTGTTGCAATTCAAACAACTTTACTTCGGGACATTTCTGGTTGTGCAATTTTGCTATGCTATGAATATTTTAAAATAACAACAGACACAGCAAAATCAATTGAGCTGTAAACATAAAATAAAATTAGCGATAGTGCATTAGAGCTCTTGCAATCACTAGAAGAGAATGTCAAACTGCTTTTTTAAATTGCATATCCCCGAGATACTTAACGACTAACATATCTATTTGTAAAACATACACTGCATTGGTTAGACTGATAGACGAACGAATCATTTGACTCCACGTATTACGTTAGTAAGCTTTCACTTATAGTACACGTGACACAGGTGTCGTACTGTATCTCCTCGATATGTGCTATAGGAGTTCGGAATACGTCATCGAAACCCAATCTCTGTTATCTAGTTTTGCCTGACTTTGCATAGGACTGATTTGGTAGAGGACGTGGAAAACATACTATCAAATGATTGTATACATTTTCTGACACAATCAGCTTTTACAAACTAAATGTACCACGAACAAAAATCATCATTAAACAGTCGGTTATTTCATTTAAAACATTTCTGCAACTGTTCTTCACAATTCAATCTAGCACCTTGTTTTAGAACTGCTATGCATGAATTCAGTATCGTCTTTTTCTGTGATGCTACATGAGATAACAGTTTATTTATCATGATTTCCAAAACTGATTCCACTGATACATATAAACGTAGTCCACTGCAGATTAATTGGGAATACGGCACATTCCAGGCAAAATGCATTTTCATCAGAAACGCTCAATTTGAAACCCATGCATAATTGTTTTTGTGTCTTCCGTAAACTTTATTTGTCCAAGGGACTCCAGTGTTCCTGATAATCCTTGTTGCGTTTCCATTGTCTGTGTGGATTTGTATCACCTTGTTGTACCCGCAGGTCGTGAATAGAGAAGTAGTACAAAAACAATATTATAGCGAATCACAACCACCAATTAATGACTGTTCCTGTTGATGAATTAACAAACCAGTAAGTATGCTTATCAAGTGGTAACTCCTCGGCCCTGAATCATGTTAAATAAACCTATATCCTTTAGGGGTATGCTATGACGTCGCTGCTATTGGTTTATCTGTCGTAATCATCTACAATGGAATGTACTCACGGTGACTTCTAATTTGAATTAATCTTCTGCTTTTCAATTTGACAAATACATGCAGCAATTGATTTTCTTAAAATTATTTAAAAAAAGAAGAAAAAAGTTTACCTTTCACTTAGACACATTGGTTACAAGCACAATAAAAATGCATGCGTTTATTGACTTTTTCTTAATATAAATCTCGGTTATTGCAATAGCTTGTTTAATTTAAAGATCCCTGTTAAACTGCGCCGTGGTTTTTTAAGTATTCATTAACCTCCTTTGTATTTCTGATAGGATACTGTCGAACAGTGGGATCAGTGCACTTCTGTTGACGAGGAAGCTCAATCGGTAAGAACACACATTGCTTACAGCCGTTGAAATCAAAGCTCATTCAGCCCATTTTTCTCTCTTAAAATTACTTAGTTCCTGCAATATATCGCCAAACCCTTTATAACTCCAAGTTTTTCCCGGACAAATCGTGGCAATACATTGAGGCTTTACTGCAATTAGAAACATTGTAGTACTTACTTAGTCATTATACTTAACCAATAATCTCTGTAATTGCAATGTATCTGTTTCATAGACCCATGCTAACTGTGTTAGATTATCCAAGTGTTAAATTGTTTTAACTGTTTGTTTAGCATGTATGATACGCATTTGGTTAAATTTAAATTTTCAATAGAACTAGACAATGACTACAAATATCATTGATCTTTCTATTTCATGTTCTTATATATCTGTGAATATCACGTATGTTTATTCTTCAAATAGATACAAAAATAAAAGGTTTGAATCACGGTATAACCACGCTGATGTTTTTACACTCAGAGCATTGTTGTTGATTTCATTTTGTTTATTTCATCTTTATTTATCTAATTAAAATATCGCAAGGTATATTTTCGTTGGATAAATGATTCCATAAAGCTATATTGTCATGCCTAAAAAACAATTTCCAATGCGTAGCTAATTATTTGACAGTGGTTCGAGAATTGTTCATAGAAAATAAACTAAAATTAATGTTGTGTGGCAAGCTTTGATTTAGCGACATGAACGGCTGACTGGCTACGCTCTGTATGTCTCCTATCATATGTCAATAGGAAAAGATATGACAACAACAAACTCAATTGATACTTATCACATGGACCTTGGTAATCAACCCTACTTCTATTTACACGTACATCGGTATAGATAGATTGACAGATAATTTAATTTACAACAATGCGACTATGATAAAACAAATGATAGTTTTAGGAAATATGATTCATTTAACACTAAATGGATTGACATTTTATGTTCGGGAACCGGAAATTAAGAAACAGTATAAAATGTCATTCTTTTATATGTTGTACTAAAAAGTTGTGAATCCATAACGTTAAAAAAGTGTTTTTTAATTATCTTCGTGACTTCGTTTGACATCAAGATTGATTAAAACGTTTTAGCAAATTAATAGTTATGGTTAAAATTCTATGAAACGGTGGATTATATGAATATTACTAACAGAAGCATTAGGCATATCGCTAACTTCGTGCAACACTTCATTAACTTTTGAGAACAAACGAAGCCAGGAATATTAATTTTCGAAAATTGAATAAACATAAAATCGAAAATCTGAATGACGTAACGTAAAAGACTTCTGACCTCCGACTGTAGTTAGCATTTAAATGTCTCATTAAAACTCACATCTTTAACATGCAAGGAAAACATGACTGAATATATACAATACCATTAGCATGCAAAGAGTTGAACCTAAGTGAAGAGTGACATGTCATATTAACTGATGAAGTATGATTGGCAGGTTGTACACGTGATCTTGTACATCTCTTTACATTGATAGCTTTCATACAATGTTTTCTTTGAAGATCAAAAGAATTATCTTATGGTAGCTGGTACTATACACTGTACAACATCAATTATAATCGCCGCCACTATGAGCTCAACTAAGAGGTGTATTGACTTTAATTATTCTCCCTGCTATATAGAAGATGAAGCAAACGGCTTAGAACAATTTCCGTTATCAAGTTTCTCATGTGCTTTGTGGCCCTTTAGTGGGACAATTTCGGAATTGCAAAAATGGTACAATGCTGACTGATGAATATAAATATCCTGAGTTCGATCACTTCAGGTTTTTTTAAAGACATATTTACATAGCGACGTGAGTTTTTTTTTATAGAATATTGCTCATAAAAAAACCTGAAAAATAGCTCACCATACGCAATAGTAATATAGTATAATATAATGGTACCCGGGTTTCGACACCTTTTCCACAAAATAAACACCTTTTGGATAAAGAATCAATGCGGTCGCGTTTTTATGTTAGATTTTCCTATCCATGGTGGGAATTGTTTGATGGACGAGTGCTGGACGTATGTGAGCCTGTCCTTCCATCTGTTCTGCATGATTACAGGTTACTATATAAGCCCTGTTAGTAAGGGTCGAGTCACGCCCATTTCATGCTTAAATGGTAGGCGAAAGGCTACTTCTAGGTACCGATCTGTTTTTGTGGCTTTATATTCGAATTATTATTCACTTTCGAATTTATGTGTAAACTTAACTTACTAGTATCAGAAGTCTGTTTCTTGATATCCGTCCCGTTGTCAAAACAAGAGAAACACCTTGAACTCAACCGACCCATCCTCCACATGACCACTCAAAAACAAACGTGTTCATGCTCGATTGTCTTTATGAAGAGTTTTCACGACTCAAGTAAGTCAGCATGGAAAAGAGTGCAAGTAAGCCGCTTACACAATACATGTATAATCAAAATTATAAATATCCAACTAGCCTAATTTAATTACAAGTATGTCGAGGTCATTTAAACACATCAAAAATGAAAAAGGCCAAACCAGGTGTTTGAGAAATCAATATACCAATCCTATATTAAGAGTGACGGTAAGCCACAAATAACAACACTATAAGTAATTTAATTTTTTTTAACGGAAGTAAATTATGATAAAGGATCTTTTACTCTGCAAATAAGATTTGGTGAAATGCATAAATTCATATGTTGATAATAGTAAACTCTATTTGTAATAAACATTGAAGCATTCGATGGAATATCAGACTAATAAGATTTATGATAAACAGAACATTTAATGTGGAATTCATATTTAAAAAGATGTGGCATGAATCCACACCAAGACATGCGAACATTGACGGTATTGATCAGTACACCCCTTGTTTGGTGTACACTAATCCCCTAGTGTGATCAAATGTACACCATAGTGTCTAGCCTTTCTACACATGTTCAAATTAAACAGTCAATCCCTGTTGAAATTACACCCTATGGAATTATCATTCAACAAGATCTCTATGTCATCAACCGCAAATACTGCTAGCAGTCCCGTCGTGCTTTATCGTCAAACAAAAACAAATTTGTCGAGATTTGTTAATATCCGTGTTGAACAAACGTAGAAGAAACAACAAGCCTCCGTGTAAAGCTATAATTGATACCAGCTCTATCAGGAACGACATGAAACGCTCGAGACGAAAGGAAAACGATTTATTTCTAAATCCGTTTTTGTTTGACTGATTTATCGGGTATTTGTCAACTTTGCTGAGAACAATGCCTCAGCGCCGGTCTAATAACGAAAGGGAAAAAACAAATATGTTTGAATACGTTTTAAGCTTTTTTGATTTATTGAAAACTCGACTTTTTACTATGGTTGATACGCTGACTGTGGTAAAATGGCGAAAGGAAAAATAGTTGTATTTGTGAAGGGGTTCCAATAAAACTGATTTATTGGAAAATTGCCAACGTCCCCCATACAGCATGTCACATCTATCTTAATATTGTAATTTGTGAAACAGAAAGGCACATGAAATTGGACACTTGTGGCTATTTTAGTACAGTGGTAATATTGATCGGCTATGAATAGGCTGATTTAAAGCCTCCGAGAATAAGTATGTGTGTATGTAGCCAACAATGCTTCTAGTGAATCACTTTTCTAAGAAAGTGAACATGGCTTAAACTGTTAAGTAACAAAGTAGTATTCAGAAGGTCAGACAGTATTATAGAACATCTAAGGTTAATCAAACTATGCTTGTTCGTCTATGAATGACTAGTGTTCTGTGTAAATGTTTAACATATATGGAAACGGTTATCCCTTGCAGTGACTATCACGCTGTCACGGAGCATCATGATCAACAGGTATCCATAACTTAAAAAAAACACCAAGTTCCTTTCTAGAGTGATCCACCCGATCCCCGTTTTAACCAATAGTATAGCTGGATAACGTAGATGTTTCAATTGACTTCTGCTTATCGCATCATTAACGAGTGAGACCCATAAAGTATCCCTTCTGGACAACAATACCGTTAAATACAACAGAAAGAAAGAAAGGATAACCATTGATTTATTTAATTTGCAATGTTTCTATTAAATAATTTATCTCTGCAAACTTGCAATTATGATATGAAAATGTTACATTTTTAACAGTTTTGAAGAATTATGGAACGAAAACGAATTTTAGTCTTTAACCTTTTGATGAATTTCTAAATGCGACCAATTTTAATAACAAAAACATTAAGGGTAAACGCTTTTATTCAAATCCTGGAAAGTGTTAAGTAAACATGTTATAAATTTAACTAGTTGTAAAAGATATAGAAATAACGATAGACCTATATGTTTAAGAGTTAAAACCTAATTCATCCAAGGCTCATCTTCCAGACGGTCCTCGACTGCAGGGGTGAGACTTGGCCTGCTACGATATACTTGGTGTATTGCTAAGCCACTTTATAATACTAAATTGTTCATATGACAAGCATCTCATCTACTTATGTCACTGTCAATACGTAATAATGACTACGTTGTTAAAAGGATTACGCAAAATTCCACTCCGCTGCCTAAAAATAGGCTGATTAAAATACTTTACACGATGTCAACTTTCAATTTAATCAGTGATGCAATCTAATACCAAAGGTCAATATCAGTTACCAGTTACCAACTACGTTCAAACGTGTATTGTTTTGTTGCTAGTAGATATTCTTATAGACAATTGATGCCAGTTGAAAACAATGCAGTGCTTGGAAGTATATGGATGAGATTCAGTGACAAATCATGAATGAACGAAATCGCCGTATGGTGCAGAAGGAAAAAAACATTTCTTTGTTTGGCTTTCTACATCTCCAAACAAAATGTTCAACGTGTTTATTGTTGTTCTTTCTAGTGATTTTCTTTAGCGGAATATCGTGATATTAGCAATATAGTTATTAATATAAATTGTTCCAACTACTTAGGATGTATAACACTTAATACCTTTAAAAATATTACATCTATAATAATACATAGCCATTAAAAATGTTGGACACTTCGATATGATGATAAAATGATGATGAAATGATAAATTTCACGTCTTACATTACCACCTTTTATACCTTATCATACGAAACGAACCTTATTCTATCAGCGTATTACTATCTTGGCCCGTTGTGGAAATCACAACGCTTAATAACTACTTCAATTGACTGACAAGTTCATCTATTTTAAATTCAATCTTGATATTGTTTAAAGATAAGTACAAAGTAGAAACCTAATTGAAACGATAATGTATTGATTTAATGCGTTCGTTTGCCATTCAGCTAACCATTATGATCCCAAAACCTTACTTAGTTGTAGTGTATTTCGCAAAATTATTGAAACGTATATCACATTCAACTGGAAACTATACAATGTCTATCTATCACATTATGTAAAACAACAAAGCTTTGCTGCATCAAAAAAGTGATGGAATAAATAGCGAAATATTTGAAGCCTGGTTGAAATGTCCTTAGGCTTGACCATAAAGCTGCGCGACATTTTGAATGAGTAACTAACGATCGTTACTGTTATCTGTAATTGTCTTGATATTTCTTTACAAATTGTCTTGGTTGTGAAGTAACATAAATGACTTTATAAAAGAAGCAAAGATATAAAATATATGGCATTGAAAGCAATACATTGCAAATAGAAAGGACTGTTCTGATTGGTCAATATTCATAAAGATGTCTTCACTTGTGAACATGTTTTCTTTGTATCGCAAGAACTGCTCCAAACACACCCACACACATTGTAGCAATACCCCCATATTTCATGATTCACATAGAAAAAAATGTACAAATCCAACCTGACTCGATGATATTGCAAACGAGATAAATATTAGATTAAACATAACGATGGAATGAACTAAACAAAGATTTTCGAGGAACATCTTATCAGTTAACAGTCCAACTTGGACAACATCAGTACCAACAATCTCTGGTAGGTGTTGCAGAACGCTCAGTTGTGGAGGCCATATGGCTAGGATTTTATATCCAATTGGGGAAAGTGTCTCTGAAGTTAAGTATCCAACACTGACGTACGAATGGCAATATTTTACTTTAGGAAAACGTTTTTCACTCGAACGGAATGAATACATACGTAGATATTGCTAACCTAACCACTTCATTAAAAAGTGACTATCGTTGTTTCTCTGAATTTAATTTTTAGTTTATTTCTGTCGAGTCAAGAATAAACGGTGACATCCAGATTGTGTGGATATTTCATTTCAATTTCTAAAAGAAAATTGAAATAATTATCCAATGGCATTAACTCCAGAGGATAAACGAACCCCAACAAAATTCTCGGAGACAAGAAAATTAAACCCAATAAATCATGAGTCCAGAGATTACATTTATCTGGAAGAGAAATTTAAAGTTCGTTACCCTTTATATGGTACGTACTTGCGAGGTCTACTGTCAAAACCAAGAGAGTATACATGTTGCCGACTAATAAAGACAGTAGAAATGTGTTTTATCGTGGCTTTATCATAGATGTAAATAAAATCATAATGATTGATTTTGAGATTCCTCCAAGAAGATTGGAACATTTGAGATAAGAGAACACTTGTTATACATATGATGTTCATCAACCTGCCGCATCAATACAGACAATCATTATATTAAAGCAGGCTCTGATGAAGCGAATCAAGAGCATGATGTATGCGTCATCGGACACGGACGGCTTGTATGTTAAGAATAAAAGAGGAATTAATCGTATAATTGACATTAAATAGGAATCGAAGTGGTAAACCCTTTTTACCATTTTACCTTCTTTTATATTGTCTCATTTGTTGTAACTCAATTGTAATTCATTCCACGAAATGTGCCATTAACGTCGAATCAGGTTTTTGTTATAAGTAAACATTTGATAACGGTTCATACTAGTTTCATATTAGATGACTATCATGCTAGTACATGCAGATGCATAACTATAAGCAAATAATTTCGGTAAAACTAGTTATTGAGATGAGCATATGTAATTAAATGGTATTGCTAATGTTGCGACTTTGAACATCTTTACGGCATACGTTATTAGCTGCTATCTAAATATTTGCCATTAGTGTGATTATATAAACGATGGAAAAAAATCTTTTTTTGCACCTGCTTTACCGCGTATTGACAAGGCTTCTAATAACTAATGAATAGCTACAAATGTACCAGTATTTCTGATCACTAACCAAATGTTCAAGAACAAAACATTGTATAACTACAATAGAATACATCCATCAATTTCGATCAGCTTAATTTTTTAGTTCAAACTTGAATATAAATTAATAAAAAACATATCCTACCAATAGATGTTAACGGATAAAGCCAGAACTGTGTATCTATCACAGTGACTATTAATATAACAGAAGCATATTGCGCGCTAACAGAGTTGATAATATCTTTTCGTGATTGTATTGTCCTGTGCGTCTTTTTGTTAATACCGATAAAGCTCTTGTTCAATTGCACTTGAGATAATTCAAGGCCGGATGTTATATCTTAAACATGTCATCTGAGGATACCGATCGTTATAAACACTTCTTAATGTCAGTCATACTATTTCTAATCACATATGTCAACAATACGTCGGGTGAACCAAAGGTGTTGGTGCTTATCCGGTGGAAAGGCAGATTGATCTGCAAAGATCTGCATTAAGCCCCCAGCACACAGGTTAAGCAAAAAATAACAAGGTGTTATACATCAAAAATACCAGAAACATTCCGAAAACAAAATGACGAAAAGAGATTACTATTGAATGCGTTAGGTTTTTCGTTAAGATTACAAAGGGATTGTACACTATTGTAGCGGTACTCAGACTTGATTTAGACGGGAACTTCCTGTCGACGTAGTTTGCTCATAGTAAAGAGGGGTTACACTTCTCTAATTTGTTGCATGTATGAAAGGTCGCGAAATCTTATACCGGTGTTTTACATGCAAATGTTGCCATGATTATCGACACGCTAAACCACTTGATATTGTGTATGATGAACTTTAAGGATGCTGTTTGTACGTGTAGTATCGTGCGTAACTGTACCTGTAATATATCAAGCGTTGCTTGTGGTATACGTCATTGCGAGTGACATGTGTTTGGTCTCAATCTGTTCTGTTTTGTGACGTGCGTTGGTACCCCAACTTTCACAAGGCGAAAGATACATTTCGAAATAGAGAATCGTAAATTTAATACAATTCTATAGCAGGATAACACCTATTTAGAAGTTAAAACTGACATTTACAAAAACAATCCACAACTAAAACGACTACAGAAATTGTAATAGACCCTTTAAAACAAAGGAACGATAGCGTATCATTTACATGTCAAAATTTTAGTCTATAGCGAAAACAATATGTTTTAATAGTTGTTTTATAACATTTCATTCGTTGATCAATCTTTCAATGTCCCTCCTATTCATTACCACGGATCCATAGTGATCTGGTTTGTATTTCTATGTTCGGAAAATAAAAACCAACATACAACATCGCAAAATTAGTGTATCTTAGGTTTTCAAAAGAGCTTTATTGGACCTAAGAATTGGAAAGACTGCTACTCGGAACTTTATTTTCCTGAATTAAGCACATCCCTTTAAAGTTCACGACAGTTAAATTTTGAGATCAAGTGATATGTTAAGAAATGTTTTATTTTGTATAGAGTATAAAAGTTCCAGTTTCCAGTTATATTGTAAAGAAGACGAAGCAAAGAGTTTATTGATTGCATTATTTGTTTCTTGAAAATGTCACAGACTATAAAGCAATAAAGAGAATGTCACAAAGACACGACGCGAGTCGTCACGAATACCCACGAAGAATATAGCGGTTGATAAAGTATCTACCCCGATGCTATGGTTGGCACGAATAGGACTCTGGGTAACTACGAGAACCGGAGGCGGACCTGTAAACAAAGCCTTGAAGGAAACGTACAAACATTGTTTATTTCGAACAACACTTGGTAAAGGTAAAGAATGTTCGTACCACGGTAACGTTAAATAGTCAAACAAGAATTACATCATCAAACATAGCGACAGATAGCTAACTACCTGAATGCACGGTATTTACATTTTGAGTTGTTATGGCTCCCTTTTCACTTGTTTCGTTATATCAGAAGCACCTTAAAATATGATGTTATAAGTGATGTTGTTATTTGCAAGGTAAATGAATATCTAAATTGTAAAATGTAAAGTGAAAAATGGAAATGGCTGCAATACATTGTAAGGTATATTAACATGATATATAAGAAAATGTAAACTAGAACATATTTTGGCAACATATAAAACATTTTTTTTTCTGTTTTAATTTCAAAGCAAACATAATTTCATTTCCATTATTAAACTTTAAAAAATGGAAAAGGGATATTTTCAAAACAATGGTGAGCAGTAATGAATTACCGATTAACAAAACAAGGAATATTAGTTCTGGGAAAATACAGTGCCGTCGTCTATTGCTACAGGCGCTCCTGTTGTTGCTGAAAGTGTCTGATCTCTAATTTAAGATCGGATACAATAAATTAATGGTAAATCAAAGGAAAGTAATTATTTTAGCAAAATATTTAAGTATCAGAGCTAGATCTACCTGGAACAGGAGTACCGGAAGAAATCTGGATGAATTACTGAACGTAACGATAGCCAGTAATCCAACAAAAACAACACCTGACCTTTTGCGGAAATACAAGCTCCTATGTCTAAAAAACGAGCCTTGAGACTGGAGATATTTCAAGGTATGCCAAGCAATTAACACCGCTTTCACTTTCTCAGAGTCTATATCAGGGCGCTAAAATCCAATTTGATCACTAGAAATATGTATGACTTAGTTGTATAAATCATATCGGCCTACACATGGAAATTTCATGCAAAACATACCACACCTGATACTTCTGGGTGCAGCAGCATTCCTTGAAAAACTTAAATGCATTATTATTTCGATGGAATGTAAAGCAAAGAAAAAGGTTTCAATTGATACGAAACGTGATGTAATGCAAGGAAATTCAACTAGTGTTATATAACTTATATTGGGTCTAAAATATCCACCGCCTCCCCTACCCTTAAAATACTGATGAATGGAATGAAAAAGGAAATTAGAGGCAGAGTTGGATATAAGACGCGTTGCTATTTTAAACTTGCCGAAAGTTCAAGTAAACACTACTGTACAACCACTCCCGATTCCAACTTAGCCCGCCCCTACCCCGACCCGATAACCACTGAAATGTGGATTAGGATTTCAAACCGACGAACTGGACACTCGATGGGAAATAAGAAAACCGTCAAAGACTTTTCATACTGGTCGCATACAAGGACCCATCGATCAACACAACTTGGAGAAAATATCATCATTAATTGGAGAATGTCACCGATTCCCAAGCTGCTTATAAACAATATCTATGAATTTTGGGTCCAATGGACTGGACGAACGACTCCGGTGAGTATGTGAGACTATCCCATAAGATACAAAAGAAAATGCTAACAGTCACTGTACCCAAAACGAGACACTTTTGGAATTCAGACTATCGCATTGCATACTTTGATATTAAATTTAAATCTGCCCCGTTATGGGAACAGTGAAGTTAGGATAACAACTAAACTCAATTCACTCAACTGGACAAACGTACGACACTAAACGGAGCGAATCAGGGATATGGCACAAGAGTACAACATGTCATAACAGATTTAAGAGAATCGATTTACAATCAGATATAGTAGTTAAGGCAAAGAACAGAGATAATCCTCATTGTCTCAGATGAACAGGAATCTCGTTCCTGAATGACCAAGTATATGTTGCACGATAGATCGTGTATACAACTGATCATTGATGTGAGTCGTAATCCGATCTTACAATAAGTATGTAACCGCCCACTAGAAGAAAACACAGAGCTCTTAGTTGCCAATTATCCAACCGAGAGCAAACTACGTCGATAGGAAGTTCCCGTCTAAATCAAGTCTGAGTACCGCTACAATAGTGTACAATCGCTAACGCATTCAAATGTTAATCTTTGATGTTTGGTTATAGCTACAGTATGCCAAAAATGCATTGCAATGCACTACAGAGCTGTTCCGTCCTTCTAGGACTCGTCAGTGATGTGTGTTGCCACATCGTAGGCAATCTACTGATGCCAAGCGTCAAGAGCACGTCTTAATGGTCTTATAGGTCAACGGATAATTTAACACCTGAATTTTTTCGCAAATTCAATATCGTATTGCTGAACCATCCACATCTACAATATGTTGAACTAATGTCCGCTTAAATCTTATAAATGTTGACTGCCATTGAATGCGTGTGCCTTATAAATTCTGCCATAAAACAGCCGTCAAAACGTGTTAGGACTTCTGAACAATTACTTTCTAAATATGTTTTGCCTGCTTACCTGCCTGATTAAGGGCAAGTAAGGTATTCTTTTAAATAATTATTGTTGTACTTATTGACGATGTCCTGTTTACCGTATAAAACAAAGGCATATCAAACTGTAAACACAAACGTAATTCTAACTCAAAAATGATGAAACTAGGTCACGAAATACATGTTTAACATGTAACAATGAAAAGCTTTACACGTAAACCTTGTAAATGACGAGTAGAATACGAACAGGTGTTCCGAACGGGTAAGCGTCTACTGCTTAATCGACGACACTTGTCGTGCTAATTTAGGTCAAACCCGATAGCCTCGCGTTCTATAAGTGATAACCAAGGCAAAAACGAAGAAGATTAGAATGTTAAAAACTGTTTACATTTCATTCCACTACTTCAAATGTAAGTATAAATGTTGAAGTGTCCAGAATCACGGACACGAATTTTGATCGAATCATAAATTGATAAAATGATAGTGTGAACTAGTAAGCCACACGAATAAGATAATGTATCCGTCGTGTGTTTTGTGTGGGCCTTCCTGTCGAAGATATGTCTACATACGTAGGGTGATTTGTGCCGCACGTCTGTCTGTTGACAACGCCATCTCCCAGGGGAGGTAATTAGAATACACGAGCAGCACAAAAGAGTTCCAAAAGTAATTTCTCATGATCGTAAGGCAAGGCGAAACGCCGTCTGAGTTATTGGCGCTCTGGGACAGGAGACCATGATGGCGACTTGTATTAATTCTCGCAGAACAATGACTTTGACGTCGCTGTGTAAAATCTATCGATATGTTTCCAATATGAGAAACAAATAAGTACTAGAATAGATACAGAATGTTGTAAGTAAATGGTTATTTATGTGCTTGCTAATGTACTATTTGATCTATGTGTTAATACATTGTATATGTAATAATAGAATGATTAATCCTGATTTGTCTCACAATATGTCACTGATTCTTCTGACTGCTATAGGTTTGTGCATATATAGACATATTTGACCGTTTTAACAGGAATACACAGTCACACGATAAATCACCTAGCGATTACTTACGGCAGTAATAAGTCTCAACAAAAGTATGACAGTTTCATGGATGACATTTCTAGTTTGCTAAAGTTTAGATTAAAACCAGCCCTGTGGATGTGCAGTGTCCGGATAATATTTTTCATATGATTAGCAATAAATAAATAATTTTAATATATCATTTCAAATGGATATCGACGAACAAGAAAGGTCAACGAATGTACTGTAAAACAACAGTGTCAACGAAATCATGAATTTCGAACTCAAAATCGATTAAACTGGGGCAAAATATGACAAAAAGAAAGAGTTACACGACGACTTTTTCCAAAATCCAAGGAGAATAGGACAAGTTGTTCAAAAAGGGTAAACGGCTTCTGCTTCATTGTCGATACCCACCATGTAACTCTATGTCAAATCAAGAAATGCATTTTCTCAAATCGAGAACTTGACAACGAAACCACAAAGCTCAAAAACGAGCGTCATAAAAAACATTGACCTACATATCAAACAAAGAAATATCTTATTTCCCTCTGAGATCATGACAGCAACCATACAACTTGGCTATAGACTTCATCAACATGCATCTTAAGAAACCTTGTGCGGAAAGTTTGTCCGTTAGCAGTCGACATCTATCACAGATATCATTGTATTTGGAGCAAGCTCCTGAATCAACCGCGAAATGTAAACACCATATACATGAACTTTATGATGATATTGAAGTACAAGTACACACCATAGACGTAAACTATATGATGACATGTAAACACCATAGACATGAACTTTATG
>NW_018408314.1:0-1062 GCF_002113885.1 Mizuhopecten yessoensis
GCTAACTAACACAAGGGACATAGCCTACAGCTATAGTACTGGCTAGCTAACACCATAGACATAGTCTACAACTAGAATTCTGGCTAATTAATACCAGAGACATAGTCTACAGTACATCTAGAGTTCTGGCTCACTAACACCAGGGACATAGTCTTTAACTAGAGTTCTGGCTAACTAACACAAGGGACATAGCCTACAACCAGAATTCTGGCTAACTAACACCATGGACATAGTCTACAACTAGAGTTCTGGCTAACTAACACAAGGGAATTAGCCTACAGATATAGTCCTGGCTAACTAACACCATGGACATAGTCTACAACTAGAGACCTGGCTAATTAATACCAGGGACCTAGTCTATAACTAGAGTTCTGGCTAACTAACACCCGGGACCTAATCTACACCTAGAGTTCTGGCTAACTAACACCTGGGATATAGCCTAAAACTAGATTTCTGGCCAACAAACACAAGGGACATAGCCTACAACTAGAGTTCTGGCTAACTTACACCAGGGACCTAATCTATAACTAGAGTTCTGGCTAACTAACACCAGGGATATAGTCTACAACTAGAGTTCTGGCTAACTAACAACAGGATTATAGTCTACAACTAGAGTTCTGGTTAACTGACACCAGTGATATAGTCTACAACTAGAGTTTTGGCTAACTAACACAAGGGACATAGCCTACAACTATAGTACTGGCTAACTAACACCATGGACATAGTCTACAACTAGAGTTCTGGCTAATTTATACCATGGATATAGTCTAAGAAAACATCTAGAGTTCTGGTTAACTAACACAAGGGACATAGCCTAAATCTAGAGTTCTGGCTAACTAACACCAGGGACATAGCCTACAACTAGAGTTCTGCCTAACCAACACCAGGGCATAATCTACAACTACAGTTCTGGCTAACTAACAACAGGGATATAGACTACAACTAGAGTTCTGGCTAACTAACACCAGGGAAACAGTCTACAACTAGAGTTCTGGCTAACTAAAACCAGGGACCTAGTCTACAACTAGAGTTCTAACTAATTAACACCAGGGACATAGCTTA